>NW_026857998.1:0-149270 GCF_026571515.1 Ruditapes philippinarum
TTTTTAAAAATCTTCAGTGGGAATTTTTCTCCAAGTTTGATTTTCTTAAATATTTTTTCACAAGTCCATTTTCTTCAATGATTTTCCCCCTCGCAACATTTGTAACAAATTTACCAAAGCCTATTTCTTTTTGGGGATTGTATTGATTTTAAACATTTGACTAGTTAAAACGAATGGAATTTAATTTGCTTTTTGCCAACTTTTGCGCCTCAATTTTTTTTGAACTAAAGAGGTGAGGAACACATCCTTGACGATCCTCAAAGACAAATTACATCACCCCACTTGACCAGTTAAATCTAATTTTTGAACTAAGGAACCCAAACGAAGGTTTTTATTATAACTGTCAAAATCCAACTTAAGAAACCCAGAATTAAGCTTTTTCTGTCTGCTTATTAAAGGGCCAATTTTTTTAAAAAGAATAAGAAGTTTACTTGTTCTTTATGTCATTGACCCAAATTGGTTCATGTTTCCCACAACTAAGCCCCCCGTTTTATCCTCTATAGACCACCCACAGTAATCTAATTTTAACATTTTAATCTATAAAGTTATGGGGTTACTATTTTTAATACTTTTTTGGGCAATGGTATTTTTAAAATTATTATAGTCAACCAATCAGTTTTGGTTTCATAAACCCCCTAAATTTTTTTAATAAAATTAACTGATTTTTTGCAAATTTTTAGCAAAAGGCGGGCCCCCCAACAACCCCTTTTAAAGGCCCTACCCCTTTCATATTTCAAAGGTTACTGTAAAATTTAGGATCCCCCCTTTGGGAACCTACTAAAAAGTGACCCTATTTTTGGGGCCCCTTTGGGCCCAAATTTACCTAGGGAAAATTTGCGGGGGAAAAATTATAAACCACTTTTGTGCTTAAAAAATTTAACTTTTTAAAAGGGCATGATGGGGGAAAATGTCCTAAGGTCCGTACCGACAGTGAGAAAGCCAGCATTTCCGGTGCCCCATAAAACGGCGGAATTTTTGGACCCTCATTAAAAGCACAGGCCTACAAACATATATGTTAGCTAGGTTAGGTTTACTGTAGCTGCCCTACTCTGGTCAGAACTACAAGGCTTAGCCTTGAAAAACTTAACGGACTTCCGTCCTAAACACAAACGTTTTGTTTTTAATCGAAACCTCTTATAAATATATCAAAAATAATGTTAAATTAAATAATAAGGTAGGAGTTTTTCCCTAAATAAAAATAAATATCATTGATTCAGTATACTTATTAAACTTTTGGTTTAGGGCTTAGTAACTCATATAATTAAAGCATTAATTTGATTGAAATTTGTTTTACAAGTTTTTGTTGTTTAGTCCATCATTTTATATAGTGACACTTATATAAAGTCTACTAGCCCTGAGAATTTACTCCAGTTATAAATTTGTTGATTAGTTTGGTCCCACATGCCTAAATTATTAGCATTAATTTCCTCATTAGAACACTGACCAACTATTAACAAAGTTGTTATTATCTTTGAATGCACTTTGGGCCTAACAAATTCCTGAAATAATGAGTTAAAAACTGTTTTCTTTAGAAAATGTGATTAAAGTAAGGGTTGAAAAAATAATTTTTCAGAGTGGTTTTAATGTTGCATTTTGCATTTTATTTTAAAAAATGTATAGGCCTAACCCCCTGATATAAAACCTGATGTATGTAATTTGAAAAAAGCAAAACAATTTCTTTCTGTCTTCAAAGTTTTCATTTTTAAAGTTGGGCATAATTTTGAATGTTTGGAGATTAGACAAGGGGTACCAATAATTTTTTTACAATTTCATTGCAATCATTTCGTAATTAAATAATCCAAAACTCTATCTATGTGAACATGATACAGCAGTGTTTACATTACAGAGTTAAACTGCCCTTTAAAATTTAAAGGGCGCCATTTGTTTGCAACTTGTCAGTGTTTATTTTACAGATAAAATGAGTTTTTGGGCATCATTTACAGACTAAGGGAAACAGGAGAAGATAAGGGCAACAAGACAATTTGCACGCGGAAAATTTTCAATATGGGTTGAAACTTTGTTATGCCCCAAGGTATTTTCTTTTTTTAATTTTTTTGTAATTGATAACAAGGCACACCCGGTAATGGCTGGATAAACCTACCGGTTTATATTATTACATGTTTAATGTTCTTCGTTAAAAATAATGATCGTTGATACGCACGTCTTAATGCCTACACATCCCTTGTTTGTTTTAAACCTACCAATTCTTTTTAACAAATTTGCCCACAGACTCTTTCCCAAGTTGAGGAAACAAATTTTGACTGGTAGTTATCAGCTCCAGGAAACCTGTAATATTTAAAAAATTATAACTTATTAAACTGTTTTAAATAGAATAAAATTGTATTTTTTAAATCTTAGTAAAAAAAAAGTAATAAAATTCAAGACAATTGTTTTAAATTGATAAACAGGCAATATTCACATCTGAACAGTTGCTGTTTTAAAAAGTGGATATTACTCCCCTTTAAGCCCAAAAATAAAATCTTTTAAAAGTAAATCTGCCCCTCAAAATTTGGGAAAAATATGCAATTGATATTAAACTTTATAAAACCACTGCCAGACTGGGTCATTTTTGATTTTTAACAACTTTGTTGTACACTTAAAATTATTGGAATGCACGATAAACTTGTTATTTTATAAACTTCCAATTCAGACCTAAAAAAAAAAAAAAAAAAAAAAAAAAAAAAATAAAAAAAAAAAAAAAAAAAAAAAAAAAAAAAAAAAAAAAAAAAAAAAAAAAAAAAAAAAAAAAAAAAAAAAAAAAAAAAAAAAAAAAAAAAAAAAAAAAAAAGAAAGTCAACATACACAGACTGACAAGGAGGGTCTTTTTTTAAGAGTGATAGTTATCAGCATCTACAACTTTTCACACATTTACAATTCGATGATGGGTTATATCTAATCTATGACCAAAGTCTGCAATATTCAAACTTTTGACAATAAGCCTAAACTCTCATTAGTCTCCCTAGAATGCATTTATTTTTCCTCAAAGAACAATAAAACAAGTTCAAACCTTTTTAAGTCTTACAATATATGATACGGGAACTATCAAAACTTTAAAAAATTTATATATGGCCTTTATGGTATGATAGTATCTTTCTGATTTAATTCATATCGCTTAAACATGGATTACCAGCTAGTTATATAATTATCTGACTCATCATTGCTTGAAATAATTAAACGGAAAATCAAAATTTGAAGGTAATTTCTTTATTTCAGGGTAATAGAGAATATAGAAAAAGTATGCACCAAAAATTTCAAATAAAGAGGTTTTCTGTTATGGAAAGGTATTATTTAAATTTTATTGTGGTAATATAACATCAATCTAGAGGTCCGTTTACCAAAGTTGTTCAAATTTATATCCCTACTTCTTCTAAGTGTTCAAAATTTGACCCCAACCCCCGGTTATTCATTGGGTTTCCCTATAGGTTAATCAAAAATCCTTTTTTCACTGGAAAACCCCAAAGGTTATCATGCGGGCTTTTCCTAATTATATATACAGTAGAAGTCTCAAGGGTTTTAGAGCTTTAGATATTTGGCATGAAGCCATCTAATGGATCTCTAACAAAGAATTTTGTTCAAATTATTGAAACCTAGGATCAAAATTTAAGCTCTGTCCTGGGTGTCCATGGATTTTTGTAAAATATAGAATATAGTAAGTCCAGCCAGTGAATTTTTAATATGGATTTAGAGGAATGAAGTGGAGGGTGGGGCATATTTTGTCCTTTCCCTGTTTTTTCTGCTTATACCAACTTTCAATTTATGGTTTCAGACGGCATTCATACTTGGACACAGGAAGATTGAAAGACTTTTTTTTTAACATTATTTGGAAATAAATGGGTCTTGGGGCCCCTCAATGGCCTTTTGGACATTGTTTGTATTTTTTATAATTTTTAATATAAATTGGGAAGAGGTAGGGAGTTTGGAAATAGTGATTTTTATAAATACAACCCTTGTTGGATTACAAATCAACCCTATTAGACTTTTGATGAATTTGAATCTATGTCTTTTTTTTTAATTATTTGGTTTAAATGATTCTTAATATTCTTATTTCGTGGCCCAGATTGTTTAGCCAATAATTACAGAGAATGTTTATGGGTGAGTTTGAAATACATTAATACGATCTTATTAAAATCAAGCTTCCAAAAATAACTGCTATGCTCTAAACATCAGAAGATCTGAATTTTAGTCAAATTGAAATAGATATTGATACTTTTTCTCTTTCTATAGAAAACTGAAAGTTATTTTTGTTATATTACTGCACCTGCCTGTTTCTATATGTATTAATGATAGTCTTTTCAGCTCTTTTTTGGAAATGGCACCCTGGCTTTAAATTGATTGAAATTATGCAGCATATAATTTTTTTTATTGAGGACTTTGAGAAATTATTAAAAAAAAAGAAAAAGCTTTTATGATACAAGTCAAATAATACAATTTTTCTCAGTTGTTAGTCCCAGGCCCACTGACTTCTAAGGAAAACCATTTATTTTGTATAGCAAACCATTGATATTAGGGTCATCATTGACCTCTTGTTATTATTTGTAACACAACCAAATGTACTTTTTTTTATATAGTATTGTGTATTTGGGCGGATGGCCTAAGAGTTACGTTATGTTAACTTGTAAACAATAAACTTGTTAACTGTAACAATTGGTTTAGAAGATTATGCCATGATAGTTTATTTGTTCTCACTTTAATTGTATCACACTGTACTTTCATAAGGTATTTATATTATACCCTGCATGCTTATTTAATGAAAGTTGAAAATCTTGTTCAGAATATTTTATGTAAAAGTTTTTTCCCTCAGTAAAAACATAATGATACTTTGACAAGGTATGGTATAGATGTGGAAAACTGTTTGATGTACAAGATATCCGATCAGAACAACTGTAGCAAACTGGAAGATGCTCTCATCTACAAGTTCTACCATTGTAACATTGTTTTCTTTTTATAGTCCCTAAAATTGTATATTGTTATGCACCTTGTCATCTGTTCTTGTTATAGCAATTTCATGTCCACCTTTGAAGTGAATGAAGAATATTGAAACTTCTTGGCAGAAATATTAACCATGTGTGAACTGTACAAATCCATCATTGCCTTCTTTAATGGTTCATGCAATTAACAAATGAATGTTAATGCTGTAAGATTTTAGTTATAGACAAGATTTATTGTTTATCTTTATTATTTTCTTGTTAAGTTTAATTGTTTCATAGTTCATGGTAGGATTTCTGAAGTAACTGTTAAGAAAAAAACTTCCCTTTTCTAAGGATTAAATAATAACTTTAATCAAACGAAATATTCTGTCATTAAGTTTATTTTAAATCAGATATTCCTGGCTGATTATTTTACAGGAGGAGTTTCCAACAATAGGTAAAGCATGTCTTATGGCATTGAAAACACGACCAGTAGGTGTGAGCCTTGTGCAATATGATCTGAATACAGGGGAGCTAATTAAAGAAATATTTCTATCATGTCGCATCAAATTCAGGTAAGAAATTTTAAGCTCCACTTTTCGAAGAAAAAATTCAAGTTATTGCTACAGTCAGGTTGCCAATGCCATCCAGAAACTTTAATATTGGTCATATATTTTTTATTTCTTCAATAGATTGTTTTCAAATTGAACGCAACAACCCTTTGGACAAGACCTTCCGGTAGGCCAGCCTGAGCATGACCTTGACTCATAAATGACCTTGACCTGCCAGGTCAAATTTTCAATTTTGCTTGATTTTTGCTTAAATTGACTTTAACTTTGTTATTTATGAATGGATTGTCTTCATACTTGACCATCTGCCTTAAGGACAATGATTTTTAGGAAAATCAAACACAAAATGACCTTGAATCATCGATGACCTTCAACCATGAAGGTCAAATTATTGTTATTTTAGTTTTTTGCTATAAATGGCAGTAACTTTGTAAGTAATGAATGGATTGTCAATGTCAAATTATCGAATTTTTGAAAATTTCATGTATGTTTATGTGTTGATATTCTGACTTAAGATCAAATTTAAACATTAAATTCCCTACATGACAATTATATAATGGAAGTTTGTCATAAAGGTTGCTTCTATAGTTCCTAGGTCAAATTCAGGAAGGTTGATTTCTAGCTCAATGTTGAATGTGGGTCAGAGCCTAAATATGGAAAATAGAAGAGAATTAATTGAAACTTCACATACTTACTTAGTTGAAGTCACTGTCCACGGTACATAACATCAACATGGATTTTGACAGAATTCTGGCCGTTTTTGAACTTAGAAAATTCTACAACATGCAGGCTTTGTTTTTACTATCACACACTGAGAATAGTCGAGCATGCTGTCCGATCAATAGCTCATAATTATGGTATGTAGCATTGTCTGGTAGGCCTCAACAAAAATTATATAAATCATACTTTTAGTTTAAAAAAGAAACTGTAAAACCAACAATATCCAAAATTTGCTTGTGTTAAGGTTGATGAACCCACATTTATCTGCTCTCTATTTTCAGATATTTAGACTGGGCAGAGGTGAACAAAATGTTCTATATCAAATCTATACGTACTGTAGAAACAAGAGTGCATTTACCTGTAAGTATAAACAAGTTTCCTCTAAATGTAAGATGATTAAACTTTTAACATATCACACTGAGTTAATAAACAAGCTTAATGAAAACTTATGTAACATTTCCATAGGCTTCTGTACTTTATTGCTGTATTGTAAATTGTACCATGACTGTGTTAATATTATACCATGACTGTGTTTATATTATACCATGACTGTGTTTATATTATACCATGATTGTGTTTAAATTATACCATGACTTTGTTTATACTGTTCCATGACTGTGTTTAAATTATACCATGACTGTGTTTATATTATACCATGACTATGTTTATATTATACCATGACTGTGTTTACATTATACATGACTGTGTAATTATTGTACCATGACTGTGTTTATATTAAAACCATGACTGTGTTTATATTATACCATGACTGTGTTTATATTATACCATGACTATGTTTATATTATATCATGATTGTGTTTAAATTATACCATGATTGTGTTTATAATTATACCATGACTGTGTTTATATTATACCATGACTGTGTTTATAATTATACCATGACTGTGTTTATAATTATACCATGACTGTGTTTATAATTATACCCTGACTGTGTTTATATTATACCATGATTGTGTTTATATTATACCATGACTGTGTTTATATTATACCAGGACTATGTTTATATTATACAATGACTGTGTTTATATTATACCCCGACTGTGTTTAAATTATACCATGACTGTGTTTATATTATACCATGACTATGTTTATATTATACAATGACTGTGTTTATATTATACCCCGACTGTGTTTATAATTATACCATGACTGTGTTTATATTATACCATGACTGTGTTTATATAATACCATGACTGTGTTTATATTATACCATGACTGTGTTTATATTATACCATGACTGTGTTTATAATTATACCATGACTGTGTTTATATTATACCATGACTATGTTTATATTATACCATGACTGTGTTTATAATTATACCATGACTGTGTTTACATTATACCATGACTGTGTTTACATTATACCATGACTGTGTTTACATTATACCATGACTGTGTTTATATTATACAATGACTATGTTTATATTATACCAGGACTATGTTTATATTATACAATGACTGTGTTTATATTATACCCCGACTGTGTTTAAATTATACCATGACTGTGTTTATATTATACCATGACTGTGTTTATATTATACCATGACTGTGTTTATATTATACCATGACTGTGTTTATATTGTACCATGACTATGTTTATATAATACCATGACTGTGTTTATATTATACCATGACTGTGTTTATATTATACCATGACTGTGTTTATAATTATACCATGACTGTGTTTATATTATACCATGACTATGTTTATATTATACCATGACTGTGTTTACATTATACCATGACTGTGTTTACATTATACCATGACTGTGTTTATATTATACAATGACTATGTTTATATTATACCATGACTGTGTTTACATTATACCATGACTGTGTTTATATTATACAATGACTATGTTTATATTATACCATGACTGTGTTTATATTATACCATGACTGTGTTTACATTATACCATGACTGTGTTTATATTATACAATGACTATGTTTATATTATACCATGACTGTGTTTACATTATACCATGACTATGTTTATATTATACAATGACTATGTTTATATTATACCATGACTGTGTTTATATTATACCCCGACTGTGTTTACATTATACCATGACTGTGTTTACATTATACCATGACTGTGTTTACATTATACCATGACTATGTTTATATTATACCATGACTGTGTTTATATTATACCATGACTATGTTTATATTATACCATGACTGTGTTTATATTATACCATGACTGTGTTTATATTGTACCATGACTGTGTTTATATTATACCATGACTGTGTTTAAATTATGCTCTGACTGTGTTTAAATTATACCATGACTGTGTTTATATTATACCATGACTGTGTTTAAATTATACCATGACTGTGTTTATATTATACCATGACTGTGTTTACATTATACCATGACTGTGTTTAAATTATACCATGACTGTGTTTACATTATACCATGACTGTGTTTATATTATACAATGACTAATGTTTATATTATACCCCGACTGTGTTTATATTATACCATGACTGTGTTTACATTATACCATGACTGTGTTTACATTATACCATGACTGTGTTTACATTATACCATGACTGTGTTTACATTATACCATGACTGTGTTTAAATTATACCATGACTGTGTTTATATTATACCATGACTGTGTTTATATTATACCATGACTGTGTTTATATTATACCATGACTGTGTTTATATTATACCATGACTGTGTTTATATTGTACCATGGCTGTGTTTAAATTATACCATGACTGTGTTTAAATTATACCATGACTGTGTTTAAATTATATGGTGACTGTGTTTAAATTATACGGTGACTGTGTTAAAATTATGCCCTGACTGTGTTTAAATTATGCCCTGACTGTGTTTAAATTATACCATGACTGTGTTTAAATTATACCATGACTGTGTTTAAATTTTGCCCTGACTGTGTTTAAGTTATACTATGACTTTGTTTAAAATATGTCCTGACTGTGTCAACATTTTGCCCTGACTATGTTTAAATTATGCCCTGACTGTGTTTAAATTATACCATGACTGTGTTTAAATTATACTATGACTGTGTTTAAATTATGTCCTGACTGTGTCAACATTTTGCCCTGACTATGTTTAAATTATGCCCTGACTGTGTTTAAATTATACCATGACTGTGTTTAAATTATACCATGACTTTGTTTAAATTATACCATGACTGTGTTTAAATTATATGGTGACTGTGTTTAAATTATGCCCTGACTGTGTTTAAATTATGCCCTGACTGTGTTTAAATTATACTATGACTGTTTAAATTATGTCCTGACTGTGTCAACATTATACCATGACTGTGTTTAAATAATACCATGACTGTGTTTATATTATACCCTGACTGTGTTTAAATTATACTACGCTGTGTTCAAATTTTGTCCTGACTGTGTTTAAATTATATCATGACTGTGTTTATATTATACAATGACTGTGTTTAAATTATACCATGACTATGTTTATATTATACCCTGACTGTGTTTATATTGTACCATGGCTGTGTTTAAATTATACCATGACTGTGTTTATATTATATCATGACTGTGTTTAAATTATACCATGATTGTATTTATATTGTACCATGATTGTGTTTATTTTATTCCATGACTGTGTCAACATTATACCATGACTATGTTTACACTGAACTTGTGTTTCAAGTTAATTTGATATATTATAGGAAAGGATATCAAGCAATGTTGCAGTTGTGATGGCAGCTTTCTCAACATTTCCATTAAAATTTGTGGGAATGTTTGAAGTTGATAGAAGAGTAAGTTTTGGACATAAATTATAAACTACTGAAAGCATACATGCACTAATAATCCAGCCCCTTCCAAGTAACAATCATCTGCAATAATTGAGAAAATATCAATTTAAAATATCAATTGTTTAGTGGAGGAAGGTGTCAAAAACTGAAAGTAACAACAGGCCAGCTTAAATTAAATCTGCCTCCAGGCATTCACTTACTCCATTTATTGCTGGAACACTGAAAATTATTGCTAAATATGAGGTAACCAAGTCTTCAGAAACATGCTAACGTTTCAGCTATTTATACCAAAAGAAATTTCAAATTGCCAATACTTTACATAGCCCTTTGTTATTTTGTGACTTATTGAATTCATAGACCTTAATAACTTTACAACTGCTGATTATTATTGACATTTTGTCTTGTTTGAGTAGACATAATATAAAATCCTGCAAGTTGTAAATATTGGTAACCTAGGTTATATTCCACTATGTGAACTTTTGAAACAATTTGCTTGCTGATCTCAATGACCCCCATGAAAAGTGCCCCAGTATAGAGTCTAGAAATTATGGCATGTATGTTAAAAGTAGAGGAAACATGTTACTTTTAATGTTATTAAATCATCTTCAAATCCATTGTACATGAAACTTAGTAAGTTTCATCTCAAAATATTTATGATACATTAATCTAGTTAACATGATTGACCATATTTTGTAAAAACTGGGCCACGATGTCAAATCAAAAGAAAACATTCTATATTTACTAAAACAAGGTTGAAATGACAACCCTGATAAAATATCATTTTTGAGTTCACAGTGGGGACATTTATTTTCTACGACAAAAGTGTAAATTGTGAAAATATTGTTTATTTTTGAGGTACTTTCTTAGGTCATAATTTCAATTTAGGTCATCAAAGGTCAGAAACAAGGTAAATTATGTGCAAGTTGGATACTGACAGCAATTTCAGATTTTCTGTATTAATAACAGCTTATAGCTTGATGGTATTAGATCAATATAATAAATACTTTCATGATTATTTCAGATATTTGGAGCAGGTGTAACAAATGCTATTCTCACTCACGGCATGTTGATTATCATGTATGTAAATGGTCTGGTGAAATTCTTCAGTTTTGACAGAATTCTTGAAAAGGTATGAATAGCCATTCTTACATGTATAATACATTTGTATATATATAAAAATGTATATTTATATCTGAACACTTTGTTAGATCTATAATTTAGAACTATAATTTGGTACAGGTACAATGCTACTATTTATTGACCTGAGCATCGTCGGATACCCATGGTTGATTAACATGAAATCAAGCTGTGGGTAAAATGAAATGATTTGCATCATATACAACAACAGGTATGCAAGATATCGACCAATGAAATCATGTTAAACAAAATTTATATTCTACAACAGCTAAGGTAAAAACTATCAGTGACTGTAAATTTTCTATGTTTTTTTGCTGGAAATCGTTAATTTAATTGCTTGCCGCAATATTGTCTTTAATACTAAATGTTGTATATAACAAGTGTTTTGATTGGTTTTAATCGCCTCATGAAATCGTGAGGCACCCAATGAAATAGCTGTCTTTGACACACTTCTAATTAAATGGATATCGGCCAAGAATCCACTGCTGATAAATGTAAATGGTTTGGCTGTGGGTATCTGACGATGTGACCTGAGTAACATCAAGATGGTTTTTTGGCCGGGTTGCACTGGTGCAAACCCGGGTTATAGTATGGTGAATGTTGGGCGGCGGGCGGGCGGGGAAAAACTTTCGTAACAGTTTTCTCAGCAACTACTTATCACAGCCTTTTGATATTTGGTATACAGCATCAACACATGGTCCCATACTGTGGGATTCGATTTCAGGTCTGTCGCTCATCTACTTCCTGTTTGCTGACTTAGTAAAATTTTCTACATTAATGGTCAATAGTAGGAAATTTTCCTAACAGTTTTCTCAGCAACTGCTAATCATAGCCTTTTGATATTTAGTGTGCAGCATTAACACATGGTCCCATACTGTGGTTTTCGATTTCAGGTCTGTCGCTCATCCACTTCCTGTTTGCCGACTTAGTTAAATTTTTAACATTAATGGTCAATAGTAAGACATTTTAGTAACAGTTTTCTCAGCAACTACTTATCACAGCCTTTTGATATTTGGTATACAGCATCAACACATGGTCTCATATCGTGGGATTCGATTTCAGGTCTGTCGCTCTTCCACTTTCAATTTGACTTAGTTAAATTTTCTACATTAATGGTCAATAGTAGGAAATTTTCCTAACAGTTTTCTCAGCAACTACTTATCACAGCCTTTTGATATTTGGTATACAGCATCGGCACATGGTATCATATCGAGGGATTCGATTTCAGGTCTGTCGCTCATCCACTTCCTATTTGCCGATTTAGTTAAATTTTGACATAATTAATGATCAATAGATAGTAGGAAATTTTCTTAACAGTTTTCTCAACAACTTCTTACCACAGCCTCTTGATATGTGGTTCAAAGCATTGACATGACTGTGGTCCCATATTGTGGGATTCTATTTCAGGTCTGATGCTCATTCTTTTCAGGTTTACCAACTAAGTTAAATTTTCAACATCAATGGTCAGACAGTGGTAGAAAATTTAAGTAACATCACAGCCTCATGATATTTTGTACACATATGCAACCCGGCCTTTTCTGTCTTTGACCCATTTTAATTTATATAAACATGTACATTATAGGAAAAATACATGTATTAAAGTATCACAGACCATGCTGAATTCCACAACAAAACTTTATATAAGTTTTCATAATTTTTTCCTCTCATTTTTCCTCTAAAAAATATGAATAATAAACTTGTCTGCTGCTCCTCATCTGATCTAAGTCGTCAGTTTTGTGTTCAATAATTGGTTGATGTACAAGAGTGTATCTTGAATAAAAGAATTGCTATAGGGTCATTATTAAAACTTATTGACTGACTTCATACCTTATTTTGAATGTTTTAGTTTAAGAACTTTGAACATTCCCTCGATGCCTTCACTTCTACAGGAAACATAGACTGGGCAGAATTACCAGCAGATCTTCCTATTAATATAAAGATAACAGGTACAGTTGTTCTAAATAGAGGATATTAAATGAGTGTAGTTTAATACTAAATTTATGGAACTAGTTGAATAAAATCATATTATGCGAGCCTCTGGCTGAATCTACACGAATATAATATTCTTTTTATCACATGTGTAAAATAAGAACAGTAAACTGTTAAAATGAGTAATTTTTCAATGATGCGCCTATAGTGTAACGCTAACTTTAGCCCGCTTTAATGCTATGTTTCTATATAGCGCAAATGACATCACGTCAAAGTGTTATTACATTAGTGTAATATCGGTTTTTATTAAATGGCTTTATTACACTCCTGCGCCGCGGTTTATGTTCTAATATCTCTTCTCTCTACCTTAGCTACAAGACAAGTTTAAGAATTGTTGACACTGTTCTACCATTCACTGTAGTTGTTAACTGTTTTCTTAAGTTTTCAGATTTTTTTATTGTACTTCATTTTTATGTCATCTCTACAGTGTAGTGGCTACATATAGGAATCACTTCTTCGTCGTCTGTCTGTCTGTCTGTACAAACATATAGATACTTAGGGGGCTATGGGAGCAATAGGTTATATAATTTCCTTTGATGCTCGCTCAGTTAGCTCTTATGTGGCTCCTTTTCTCTTACGTGGCTAAAAGAACAAAAGAGAGAACAAAGGAGTAGCCACTTAAATACCAAACTTTGAGGAAATCCATCCATCTGTCCGTCCAGCACAAAACTTGTCCGGACTACTCATAGGGATCACTTCTCTGTTGTCTGTCTGTCCGTCCATAACAAAACTTGTCCGGCTTTCTCCTTAAAAAGTACTGGTATAATTTCTTCCAAACTTTACAGGAATGATCAATACCAAGCTTAGTTGTGCCTATCATGGGCTTTTTATGGTCTGATGATTTTTGTCACTGTTATGGCCCTTTAATTTAATTTTTATTTTTAAAGTTTGTTCGATATATATATAAGATATACATCATGTTTATGAATGCTGTTGTATATTCTTAATGTGTAATACCTTCTCTAAATTAAGATATTATTATTATAATCATTACTTAGAGTTACAAAAATGAATTATCACTGTTTGTAGAGATTCCACCATTGTTGTTTGAAGTGAGCTGCTGTGATCAAGATGTAAAGATTGGAGGTTTTCCCTGGCATTACATCTACTCTCCAAAACGTGCGGCAAACATATTTCAAATTAAATCTTTAAAGGATAGTATTCAGGTAAATCAGTAAAATTTTCATATCTGAGGAAAATTTTAATGTAGATTACAAAAAAGTTATGTTGAATTTTAATCTTGATGATTTCTGCCTGAAATATGACCTACATTAGACTCACTGTCATTGTGTGTGTAGTATACATGACCTACTTTTGACTCACTTGTTTGTTGTTTGTATAGTAAACATAATTTATATTGATGTTAGGTTGAAGGAGGAGCATTAAAATGTGTTGACATACATGCTGAACCTGACTCTTGCTCATTCCATAACGATGATTCTGGTAGAATAATTCATGTGTCCGGTGGCTGCCTGAAGTAAGTATCATAACGATGATTCTGGTAGAATAATTCAAGTGTCCGGTGCCTGCCTGAAGTAAGTATCATAACGATGATTCTGGTAGAATAATTCATGTGTCCGGTGGCTGCCTGAAGTAAGTATCATAACGATGATTCTGGTAGAATAATTCATGTGTCCGGTGCCTGCCTGAAGTAAGTATCATAACGATGATTCTGGTAGAATAATTCATGTGTCCGGTGCCTGCCTGAAGTAAGTATCATAACGATGATTCTGGTAGAATAATTCATGTGTCCGGTGCCTGCCTGAAGTAAGTATCATAACGATGATTCTGGTAGAATAATTCATGTGTCTGGTGCCTGCCTGAAGTAAGTATCATAGATAAAGCTTTAACAAAAGTTGAATAAAACTCTTAGATTTATGGCAACTTGGTTAATTACAGGTGTTCATTACAGGTGACAGTTATATACAACAAGATTTGAATTTTTTAATACAGTTTTACTTTAACTATATTGTCAGTTAAAAATATCTCTTATAATTGTTGTTAAATATGCTTTGGATAATTGGTTGTGCCCTGTATGATCATGTTGTCTCTTTTCTACTTTTTTTTCTTAGATAATGTGAGTTTGTTATATTATAACACTTAATGTTATATTATTCAGTTATTTGTAGAGTGCCCTTGACTTAGTAAAGATTTGCAATTTTCAACTGATGTCGCACATAGCCCATAAAGGATTTGACCTAGAGTCATGAAACTTTACAGAAATTTTGGTCAGCATGTGTAGTTGTGCACCTGAGGGTAACTTGTGTTTGTACAGTTATTGCTCTTTACTTAGTAAAAGATTTGCAAGTTACCTAGAGTCATAAAACGTTACAGGACTGTTGGTCAGCATGGGTTTTGCTTGTTTTTTGTCCCCCGCCTTTTCGAAGAAAAAAGGGGGATATAGAAATAGGCTCTGTCCGTCCGTCCGTCTTTCTGTCCGTCTCACTTTCGTTTCCGGTCCATAACTTTGTCATTTATCAAAGGAATTTGAAATAACTTGGCACAAATGTTTGTTATAATAAGACGATGTGTCATGCGCAACAACCAGACCCCTACCTCCAGGTTCAAAGTCACACTTGCTCATTCAAAGTCAACATTGTCTATTTGAGGGTATATGTCGTGTCCGGTCTATAACTTTCTTATCTATGAAGGGATTTTGTAAGTACTTGCCACAATTGTTTATAATAATCTGACATATTGTCTTATTATGTGCTAGGTCCATAACCTTTTCATAAATCAAAGGATTTTGAAAATACTTGGCACAAATAGTCACTATAATAAGAGGATGTGTCATGCCCAACACCTGCATCCCTACCTCCAAGGTCAAGGTCACACTTAGAGGTCAAAAATGAACATAGTCTGTTATAGGGTATATTTTATGTCTGATCTAGAACTTATTCATAGTTCAATGGATTTTGAAATACAATGTAACTTGGCACAAATAGCTACAATAATAAGATGATATGTCATGCACAACACCTGCACCCCTACCTCCAAGGTCAAGGTCACACTTAGAGGTCAAAGGTTAACAGAGTCTGTTATATGGTATATTTTGTGTCCCGTCTATAACTTCTTCATAGATTAAGGAATTTTGAAATGCTAGGCACAAATAGTCACAATGATAAGATGATATGTCATGCGTAACATCTGTGTCCCTACCTCCAAGGTCAAGGTCACACTTAGAGGTCAAAGATTTACATAGTCTGTTATAGGGTTTATTTTGTGTCCAGTCCATAACTTTTTCATAGATCAAGAGATTTTAAAAATACTTGGCACAAATAGCTACAATAATAAGATGATATGTCATGCACATAATAAGACAATATGTTAGGCGCAAACCATGGGTCCCTACCTCCAAGGTCACACTTAGAGGTCAAAGATTAACATAGTCTGTTATAGGGTATATTTTGTGTCCGATCTATAACTCGTTCATAGTTCAAGGGATTTTGAAAATACTTGGCACAAATAGCTACAATAATAAGATGATATGTCATGCACAACACCTGCACCCCTACCTCCAAGGTCAAGGACACTTAGAGGTCAAAGCTTGATATAATAGATTTTTAAATTCTGTGTATCATTTTATTTTTTTAATAAATTTATTGTTGCATTTGCAGATCTAGCATTGATCATAATTTTTGACTGAAAGTCCTGAGATCCATACCTCAATCTTTTGAAATAGCACAATTTTATGCTTCATATAAAACTTCCCCGAGGCGGGGGACGTTGGTAACTCTGTTACAAATTCTTGTTGTGTGTTTTTTTAAGCATATTTTATGATATAAAATTGAGATTTGAAATTTTCAATATTGAAAAAATCAAGATGTCAACTTTGGAAAAATTGATATCATTTTTATGCCCCAACCACTATTGGGTAAGAATAGTCATATAAAATTTACTTTGTCCTTCTGGCATCCATGTCCTATGAACACATTTCTAGTTTTGTTATAATTAGATATTTATGATGATTTAGTTCTTACAATGTCGGGGTACAAGGTGGTAGAAACTATATTATAACATAACTTTTACAAGATTTCCTGACATAATTAGGAGTAGAGATAAATGTCCATCTCATTGTTATAATGACATTACTCATTGGGTTATTATCAAATTTTATGTTTCTTTCTGTTGCAGTGTGTTTAAGTTACATAGTGAAAAAATGTGTAGGTCTGTAGAGTTACAGACTGTGGCAACTGTAAATGTCCACAAGCCACAACAAAAGGTACATAATTCTATGTTTACATACAGTACTGTATTGTAAATACCATAAGATCATTTGTTGTCAAAATACTGTGATTATTCTGATAAGCAAATCTGTTATTTTATGTTAAGTTATATAGAAGAAGATTCTATGAAATAACAGACAAAATTAATTGTCTATATCTACTATTATCACATAAACAGCTTCACTGGAGTGTAATAAAGCCATTTAATAAAAACAATATCACACTAGTGTAATAACTCTTTGACGTAACATTACCATTTTGAATTGCTGCAAGGTAGGTTTCCAAGACATTTATAAAACAAGAATCTCATTTGCAATCCCTCACAACAACAGAATTTTACATTAGTTATTTTTTTTGTTCACTAATTAACATTTAGTAGTTAATTAATAAAATTGTCAATAATTATTTTGTTCACTAAGAACTTAACTTTTTATGCCCCCAAAGGGTGGCATATTAAAATCAAATTGTCCGTCTGTCTGTCTGTCAGTCCGTCACTCCGTCCAGCTTTATACATACAGACAGTGATGGTTGTGTACACTCTGAAACTTTAGTATGCATGGAAGGATTTTAAGTTTTCATTCATATATGAAATAACCATAGATGTATGGTGTGTCGCCAACAAGACTCGGGTTTCTACCACTAAGGTCAAGGTCACTGTGGGGGTTCAAACTTTGTCATTTTTTATGTTATATAAATATAGAAGGTGGTGGTCGTGTCCGCTCTGAAACTTCAGTATGCATGGAAGGATTGTAATTTTTCTTTCACATATGAAATAACCATAGATGTATGGTGTGTCGCAAACAAGACTCGGGTTTCTACCACTAAGGTCAAGGTCACTGTGGGGGTTCAAACTTTGTCATTTTTATGTTATATAAATATAGAAGGTGGTGGTCGTGTCCGCTCTGAAACTTCAGTATGCATAGAAGGATTGTAATTTTTCTTTCACATATGAAATAACCATAATTGTATAGTGTGTCGTGAACAAGACTCGGGTTTCTACCACTAAGGTCAAGGTCACTGTTGAGGTTCAAACTTTGTCATTTTTTGTATTATATAAATATAAATGGTGGTGGTCGTGACCGCTCTGAAACTTTAGTATGCATGAAAGGATTTTAATTTTCTTTTACATATGAATTTACCATAGATGTGTGGTGTGTCGCGAACAAGACTGGGTTTTCTACGACTAAGGTCAAGGTCACTGGGGGGGTTCAACTTTTGTCATTTTTTTGTTATATAATTATAGAAGGTGGTGGTAATGTCTGCTCTGAAACTTCAACATGAATGAAAGTATTTTAATTTTTTTTCATATATGAAATAACCATAGATGTATGGTGTGTGGCGAACTAGACTCTGATTTCTACGACTAAGGTCAATATTAGTTTGGGCGTTCAAACTTTGTCATTTTTTATGTTATGTAAATATAGATGGTGGTGGTCGTGTCCTCTCAAAAACTTAAGTATGAAAGGATTATATAGAATATATATATTTGAAGGTAAGAGTATATATGACATATATTTTTTAGGTTAGAGTATATATGACATCATCAGGAAGGAGAGTAAAAAGAAGACAGTCTGATAATGAGGTCTCATTTCATGATGATGATGATGTAAGTACCATATATACATCAGAATATCTTTATATAAAACTATTCCATGTGATAGATTTTGCTTCAAATAGTATATACATTATGCCAAATGTAACATGTCTGTTCATGTTATACTAGTTAGTGATGTTCCGATTGTCACATGTCGTCGATAATCAGTTACTGTTATGTAAAGCGACAATAATCGATTCACAAAAATTTGTTCCGCGACGTCGTCGAAAATGTTTAAAGTATCAAAGGGAATTAATTCTGACGGTAATTTCCTTTTAGGAACACCTTACCGATCGCAAAGAAAATATCTCAGAGACAATTTGGAGTTGAACAGGACCAATACGTGATGTAAACAATAGTTATACAATGTGATGTCAATGTTATTATTTGACATCCATTGGAAAATAAAAGCTTTTTCGTAAAATTATGACTATATAAGTTTAAAACTGTGTTGAAAAGAGCTATATGAAGTTCACGTAACTGAATATAATAAAGTGCCTTGAGAAGAATTGTTTCTTCCCTATTTCTTTTTAACGCGACTTTATTCGAAAAGTTATCGATTATGTCCCATCCGATTGAACCGATGATCGATTGGGACAAATACCATCCGATTTCCATCACTAATACTAGTATTGCTAAAATTTTACATGTAATGTAATTTTAATGGATACAGAGGCTATTCAACCCTTGTAATGAAATTTGAAGCTACTGGTTTAAGCTGTTATTTCACAATGGTTCAGGATATTTCTTTATGAAATGCAACAATTTTTTGGACATATCTGTAACTTTTTCCTTGCATGGAAGAGTTACTTAAAGTGTTCCCCAAGGATCTAGCTTAGAGTTATTATTTTTGATATATGTGTGTTGTATTTAGGCTGTTGTTAAATATAAGATCCTGCTATAAACAGATAATTTGCCATTCTGATTGCAGGGAAGAGTAGGTGTTTTATTGAAAAAGAAATGATAGATGAACTTCAATCAGTCATTCTAGGATTAACTGACAATAAGTTATCTCTTCATTTAGATAAAATGGAGATATGTTATTTAAATCAAAATCAAGGGTCAGGTGCATCTGTTAATGTCATTTTATAACTGAATTTTAATATGACTGAACTGAAAAGATAATCATAACATTTCATATACAAGGGACTGTGTAAGTAGCTTTGATGTCTGGTCAATTTTCACTTTTATAGATATTCAGTATAGAAACAAGATATATAAGATAGTATATAATAAACATTGTTGTTACAACTTGTAGGTAATTCATGGTGTAGAATATGAAGATGAACTAGATATATCCTGGATCTCAGTGTTTAGTGTATCACAAGCTTCAAGGGTCATCTTTTATGATAATCAGTCATTTCAAATGCTAAAAGAGGTTTTCTTAGAGAGCAGCCTAACAGAAGGACATCAGGTATTTTTTTTTAACAGAATGTAAAATGAGGTAGTGGTATTAATTTGGATTTCTTATGTGTATGAGGTGCTGCATGCAAGCATACTAGGCTTAATTTCATAATAGTATTTTGACATCCTTCACTGCTGCTTTTGTTTACTCAAGGCTTTGATAAACTTGATAAAACAAGTTTTTTTACCAGCTGGCACCAATATTCATAGTTTAGCTAATTTCATTTCACTTGTGGTTAGATATATATATTGTGATTGTGGTGTATGAGTAACTCTGATTGTAAATAAATTTTGGTTATGCTCATATCCCCTTGTTCTTCCTAAATGATAAATTGAGCAGGGGGTAGAACTATAATTTGAATCAGTAAGTTTGTTTTCTGTTTCAGGTATATGAACATCATGTACATGTAGACTTGGATACTATTGTAGAGATTTATAAACCTATGCCAGGACAGTTTAGATGCAATATGTATAGACTCAGTGGAGATATAAATCAAGAAATATCTGCCGACAGCGGATTATAAATATGACAATATTCATGTACTTCAAGAAACAAAAACTTGATAAAGTGCTGTGTGTTTTCTTGTGAAGCATTGATACAATAATTGACATTGATCTCCTAGTATTATTTTACATAATTAAAATGTTAGGGTATTTCATATTAACATTTGGATATAGATTGTGCAGGCACTTTTGTATACTCATTTTTTTGATAAACAAATTAACAACACAATTTTCTTGTATTTTATTGTGAAGAATAAAGGAATACTGAATATAGTCTTTCACTTTCAGTATATCTTATTTATACTTATTACAGGCTGTCAACCAGGTCTTATCCAAAATAAAGGAGGAATATAGGAATATTTTAGCAGGAAATATAGGAGTTTTTGGACCATTTTGAGGCAAAAAATAGGAGTTTTCAATTTAAATTGTTTAACTTACCAATGCTTATATAAATGTAGATTATTCTTACTTTTACACATGCTGTTTCTACAATTAAACGTCTAATGTATAAGTGAAGGACACCATTAGCAGGCTGTCCAGCATCTTCCGACATAAAATAAGGGCGAATTTTAGGGTAATATTTCAGAAATTTTAGGGCTAAAATTAGGAATGTTAGGGTACATAATAGAAATTTTAGGGCTAAAATTTGCAATTTTATAACTAAATGAACTAAGGTCCCAAAAGACCATGATGAGGGCTAATCTTTGCATATTTGACACAAAAGTAACTCACAAATAATGCTCTAGTTTAGTTAGAGCAAAGGTGCTACCAGTGTGGACTCACTGGTCAACTGCCTCCCCTGCGGAAATGGTCAAATCATGTTCAAACCATATTTTTTAAACTGGCTGAACATGTCAAAAAGAACATGACTGTTCTACCTATGTTTTCGGAATGTTATAACCACAAGTGTCTAAAAGGAATTCTTATACAGTGAAATTCTTGCACAATGCAGCTTTTGAATATGGACAAATGAAATTTTTTGTACAAGAAGGAAGTAAAAAGGCATTTGCCTTAGTACAGTCATTTGAATAAATGGGACGCATCTATAATCAACACAAAGAATTGCACATCAAAAAAGTTCATCACACAGACCATTCAACTGCAGTTTATCTAAATCATATAATTGCAAAATGTGTGTACATTGTAATTGGAAATGAGCTTTATATTAGTGAACTGCCATATTATTTTTGAGTGCGATTAATTACATGAGTTTGTCTTTTCCTAAATTGTACCAGATGAATGAAAGAACAAGAATTGAATGAAATTGATAACTTTGTGGCAAAATAAGCAATTTCTCCTACAAAGACATCGAAAAGGATAAATAAGTATGAGGGAAAGAATTAATTTTTCAAAGTCTACATTAACCCATTCAGTACTTTACAATGTTGTTTTGATAATATGCAGATTTAAATAAAAGAGTTGTGAGTAAACAAATTGTACATTAATTTTTGACAACTATTTATACATGTTTTTAATTAAGATTGTGTTACAACAGCTTCATAATGATCATTTTTAAATATGATATGATATAAATGGACCACTTCAGAAATTTGGATAAAATGCACAAACATAAAATTCAAGATATCTGGAGTTGGCAAAACAGTGTCAAAATATTCCAGAATAAGTGGACTCTTATGGTTATGATTTGAGTTTCAGGACCATGATATGGTAGTATTTTTGCTGTCAACATGATTATCAACAACTGCTTTGATTATGAAATAGCAATGTTACTGACATAGTCAAAGTAACTTTTAGTTAAAACGAAACCATTTCAATGTCATCAATTTTGAGTTGGCAAATCATGGCCAAATCATTTTTGACCATGTTCAAAACATGGTTGACTTAGTTATGTCCGTGATTATTTTGATAGGGTTACAAGTTATAAGTATGTTTATAACAAAAGATAAAAAAATTAGGAATTTCAGTGAAAAAATAGGGCATCTTTAGGAATTCCCTTTGAATTTTTCACTTTTTTAGGAATTTTAGCCAAACTGAAAAAAATTAGGATTTTTTTTAGGAATTTTAGGGACGCAGCGGACAGCCTGCATTAGCTTTGAACCACAGAATCAGCATCCAGGCAGAAAGTTACAGCAATGCATGACCATCATCTGAATGGTCACCTGAAATAAAGTTGACATACTGATGCACTGCTTTTCATGGTGACCATGCAGATTGCTATGTGGAGCACAGCAGCCTTGAGCATAGTAATGTGATGCTGATGCAGGCATACACTATCTCTTACCTGTAAAATACAAAAGGCCAAAAGCAGTACCAAAATTCAAATCTCTTTGAATTCCTCGGCAATATATTTTTAAAAAAATATAGGAAAAATATTCAAAATATAGGAGAATATAGGAAAAATAGGAGGTTTTTTAAAATATAGGATTCATACCCAAAATATAGGAGTTTTATAGGAATATAGGAATTGGTTGACAGCCTGTTATTATCTTGAAAACTGTAAAGATTAGTTATATAAAACTGCAAGCAATAATTGATTGTTGTTATTGCTAGATTTGATCAGAATGCACCAGAAAAAAGAAGAAGGCTGTTATTATATAATATCAGAATCCACCAGAAAATGGAAGAAGGCTATTATATATCAGAATCGACCAGAATAAGGAAGAAGGCTGTTATTATATATCAGAATCAACCGGAAAAAGGAAAAACATTTGTGCCAAGTTATTTCAAATTCCTTTGATAAAAGAAGTTATTGACTGGACACAAAAGTGACTGAGCCTATTTCTATATCCTCTTTTTTTTCTTCGAAAAGGCGGGGGACAATTAAAATAAATGATTTCGGTGGTTAATAAGATATGAAATTGTATCGTAAACCTTAAATATGTAAGTGATAGAGACATAAATTTTCAACTTAGTGGGCAAATATAGTGTGAATGAAATCATCTATTTCTAAATTATTATTTCAGATTACAGGGCCGGAGAATGGAAGTGACTGCAAATATGATAGTTACCAAATTACAATGAGTTTCATTATGTTTAATGTTGAAACACTATTTTTGAATAGCATACAACATGCATATATAGGTATTTCTTTCGTCAGATTTACTATGTTTAACGAGTACCAAAAAGCCCCTATAACAGTTACCTGAGAAACACTTTAAAATACATATAATGCGCAGGTGAGCTAAAAAGTTAAGCTCATGTCAAGGTAGATAAGGTCAACTGATACCAAAGTTTAAATCTGAAACTGACTATAGTCCAAATTCATAGCTGTAGTTATAAATGCAAATATATAGGTCACTGGGTCAGAACTGGTTTGATGAAAGTTCTAATCTGCACCACCTAGAACTTGTTGTAGTTCAAATTTCAATGCTGTAACTTTCAATACAAAAAAAGTAGGTAACTAGGTCAAAATCTAGGTCAAAGATCAATTGTGCATATAAAACTATATATATGTATATAGTCCAAATTTGATAGCTTTAGCTTTATTTATAAAAAGTAGGTCAAAATGTAGGTCAACTAATGTCAAAGTTCGTTATTTTGACCCCAATTTAATCAAACTTACATAATGTTTCTTGTCAAATGTCTAAGTCCTAGCCTATAAATTTTCAAGAGTTGTTTAAATTTTAACTTTATACATATAACATTTTTTCCTCAGCACCCAACCCCCATAATTGGTTATTTTTATGATCAAATAGGACAAAGAAATTTGGTTAATTGAAGGGACTCCACTAAGGTTTGTTTTTGACATAACGGGACTGGAAATATTTTTCGAAGATTTGTGTTCCATTTGATGTAGGTCTGGACATGTAGTTTGTGTGCAAATTTTCAGTTCATTCTCTCACCCTGCTTTTCCAAAACAATTATTTTGGTTATGCAAAATGTCAAAAAAAGAGCTCAAATGGAGCTAAGAATCACACAAACGATCGATCAATATTCGGTTAAATTCCTTTATTTTCTTTTGCAGATTTTTCCATCAAAGTGCTTCAATTGATTAATGTAATAATTTCATGTTTTCAAGTTTTTGGAACTCCATTAAATTCCTTTTATATTTCACATATTATACAGATTACAATTTGGAATGCAAGATGGCACAGGCAGTTAAATTTTAAACAAAAAAACCAAAAATATTTTTTTTTCTTTTTTCCTTAAATTTTGGGTTTTTGCTCCTTAAAATTAAGGGGGGAAAAAATTCCTTTTTGGCAATAGAACTGACCCAGAAATAAAAATTTTGGGGGGCCAGCAAAATCCTTGTATAAAAAACCCCCGGGCCCAATTTGATCCTGGGCAAAAAATTTAAAAAAAGCTTGGAAAAGGAAACCCGTTTGGGGAAACCCTCGGCATCCCAATTATCTAATACCTTTTTTTTTGGTTTAAAGAGAAGGTTTTTTAAAAGGCTTTTGCTAAACACTAAAAAGGGAAAAAACTTTCCATATCCCCTCTCCCGGGCCAAAAAATTTGAACCGGGGGTTTAAAAATTTGAAAAATTTAAAGTAGAACCCTTTTTAAGTTTTTCCCTTATATTTTATAAGGAAAATTTTGGGAAAAGCCCCAAAACATACAAATTGTTTTCAAAAAATTTTAAGCCCTAGCTTTTACAGTTTTGGAGAAGTAATTTATTTTGGTTGCTATGGCAATCAGAGCTATACATGGAGTGGAATTCTTAGAATAAGAAAAAGCTTCCTACCAGAAACAATCCTGCTTAATTTTAACAATATTGGCCGACTAGTTTAGGAGGAGACTGATTAAAAGTTGACGCAAGATAATGGACATAGCCTGGTCATATAGGGCAATAATTGAAAATATTTTTAAACTTATTAATAAAAAATTTTTAAACAAAAAGTTTTTTTGTAAAATTAAAACCAAAGCTGAAACCCCCAAAGGGCATTTTAAATATTGAGAAAAAAATTAAAACTTGAATAGTTTTAATTAAGATTTTACAGTAATACACACAAATTTTTTGTCATACATTTTTGATATGATAAAGTATCTTTTGGGATTTTGTTTTCTTTTGTTTTCTTCTTTGTTTCTACTTTTGATGCATTCATCTGATCTTGTAGCATGTTTATATGCTCCAACTGAAAAACATCCACAAGAATTCTGCTTATTTCTTCTAGTTATTACAGCTTATTTTATACAATTTTTTTTTCTATCAAATTCAAGTGGTCATAACAAAATCAATTGTGAACAAACTTGACGGAGGATGGTAACACAATGTGAAATGCCTCGTTTGTGCGGATCTGTTCATTTCTTCATATTTAGGTTAAGATACCCTTAGATTACACGACCATGCATAATTACAAAGTTGACTGGAAAATATCAGTTTAAGAGAAGATAATAGTTAGTGAAAAAATCTATTTTTGCAATTCAAGTTTGCAAAATGCATCATTCATACAATGCAATCTACATTGTTTACTATGAATTCTGAAGGACTTAAGAATAGGATGATAAAATTTCTATGTAAATAAGATCAAAATTAAAATTTCAAAGTAAATAAGATCAAAATTAAAATTTTCAAAGTAAATAAGATCAAAATTTACCAATTTTGGGCTTTTGCGAATCAACATCTTCACATCATCTGCATTTATTGTAGATCTTTTACCATGCCTGAAAATTAGATGACTTGAACCTTGACACTAAACTTTTTTATGCTTCACTTTTTAGAATCTTATAAATTATAAAACTTTTCATAGCATAAACTAATCCAATTGGTTAAGGACACAAACCATTTGAAAAGCTTTCATTCAAAATGAAATATAAAGCATGAAATTTCTCTTTTAAACATCTAAAAATTATACTATATGGGCCCACCCCCATTTCCCCAAAAACTTACCCCTGTGCCTGGCAAATTCCTGGGGAAAGGCCTGTGTATATGAATTGTTTTGATGATTATTGATAGAAATTTATAAACTTCATGAATTTGTTGGAGGTTAAATGAATATCTTTGCTATTTTACTGAATTTTTTTACTTAAAACTGTAAACATACTTTGCGAACATCTCTAAATCGACGGCCCATGTTTCAAATCGTTTCCATGCTGTTTCAGAGATGGCAGCAACAACAATTCTATTGATGTCAATTTGTTTATCCTCTACACTTTCTTTACATACTCTTAATGTAGTATGGTGTACTGCTGCCTTCAGTCTCTGTAATACACTTGAAAACATCAACACTGTTTATCATGTAAACATGCCCACCATCAACACTGTTTATCATGTAAACATGCCCCCCATCAACACGGTTTATCATGTAAACATGCCCCCCATCAACACTGTTTATCATGTAAACATGCCCACCATCAACACTGTTTATCATGTAAACATGCCCACCATCAACACGGTTTATCATGTAAAAATGTCCACCATAACTAGTCATATAGAATAGCATATAATTATGATATCTAAGGTTTTTTTTACAGGGCTTTTTTCCCTTCTATAGCAGGGGCTGTTTAAGGGAGGCTCCCCCCCCCCCCCCCCCAAAAAAAAAAAATCTTTAAAATCATGCAAAAATTGAATTGACATCAAGTTCTTTCTCCCCCTTTTACAAAAATACCATATCATTTTTCCCCGAAATTAGGGAAAATGCTGTTTCCCCAGCCTGTAAAAATGCCCTGCTTTAGTTTTAAATTTTATTAATAAAAATCAACAGAATTCCTGACAAAGGAAACCGTTACTTTCAAATCTATCAATGCAGACTACTACAGATAAATAAGTTAATTTTCATACATGTATTTGTTTTTGACTAACATTTAATAATATAAAAATATTAAAAACCTTTGCTTTCTATTTTAAAATGTGTATTATTTTCAAATATCCTCACAATTAAACAACAGTTTAAGAGTCATTTATATTACTAAAGATTGCTAGCACACTTTAGAGAGTGACATCCCGAATATTTCAATGAAAGGACTCCTTAATGAAAGCATATATAATTAACCACCCAATGGGTTAATAGGTATTGACTTTGTTTTGCGAAAAAAAGGGAAATACTTTCAAAACCGTTGATTTTTTAAATGCTTAAGACCATGTCACAACATACAGACTGTGCTGTGTGCACATTACTATGTCTGCTTAGATATGCATCTGCTGATAATCATGTGCTTGTTGTAATTTTTGTTTTCTTGTCAAGAGGAGATATTAGGTGTTTGTAATATCAAATTCAAACAAGAGCCGGTTAAACTGGGTGATGCTCCCCTACTAGGTTTTGGGCACAGAAAAGTATATCTTTTGTAGTTTCAGAGTTATATCCCAGACAAAGTTCAAAGAATGATAATTCAAAACTTAGGCAAGGCAGAGTTACTGTTCTTTGCACTGCACTTCTTATTCAATTTGAGAATCTAAAATCTACCGACTTTGCAATGCGACACGTTCGTTCTCAATTTTATGTCGATATTTCTTTGTGAAATAGTTGTTAAATCCGACTTTAAATAACAAAGTTATGGGCTGGACACGATTTTACTGCAAGGTCATGCTGTGACCTTGACCTTTAAGCTAGCGACCCAAATGTTGGGCGCGACATGTCTTCTCAATATGGTGATCATTTCTGTGAAATAGTTGTAAAATCCTACTTCAAATAACGAAGTTATGGGCCTGAAACGATTTTGCTGTCATGCTGTGACCTTGACCTTCAAGGTAACGACAGACAACCCGGCGACTATATGCTCCCCCGAAATTTTTCGGGGAGCATAATAAATACAATTGAATCTATGGCTTAATTCAATGTATTTCTGGATAATCCCTCTTAATTTTTCCATTTTAAATACTATTGTACATGTATATTCACTCTTTTTTCTGAAAAAAAAAGGATCACTTTTTACAGGTGGTGCTAGATATGCACTGAGATACCATATATGTTTAAAACAAAACGTCAGCAATCAGTGATCACATGCCGCCTGATGATACTAGCCAAATAAGCAGTTGTATTGAGGGGTGATTGACTAGTTTGTTCCCTATGTTGTGGCTTTTTTGTGGCATGTTGTAGCTACTAAGTGACAGGAGACACAAAGATCATTTAAGGGCCAAAACATTTTTTTTTTTTCAAGGGCCATAACTGAGCAAAAAATCATTCAACTTGAAAACCATTAATTATGCACAAGAACTTGAGGTATCGATCAATCCTGTTAAGTTCAGCTCAAATTGCATATAGAGAGAAGTCGTTGAGACTTTAAAAAACAAAAAAACAAGAGCAATGCAAAGGCAGGGCAATATACACCGAATATATATAAACCAAATGTACATGTAAATTTGTTTGAGTAACCAAAATAAAATAAAATAATATTTGTTTTAGAGACCCAATCAAGAAACTTGTCTGAAAATGTTTTATCTTTATTATCCTTATCAGCTTATGATACTATATGACCTCCCAGGTGGAGGCATTTTTTACTCTAAGAGTATGCATAATCTGGGACATAAGATAATCTTATGTCCCAGGCACAGGGACCCAGCACAGTGTTGGGATAGTGTAAAAAAGTAATTCTAGAAAAAAAAAATACACTGTATATATAATTTATAGACAAGGGGTTGAACTAGCCAAATCGGCCGAATGCCGCTAGTCCAGTATAAGTCAAAATTGCAAAGTCATTTTTACGAAAATCATAAAAAGCTATATATCAAATTGCAGCTAAATGACATCACTAGACATTGATAATAACATCATTGTCCCCATTTAAACCGTTTATGAACAACAAACCGATATTTTGGATAGAATGTCGTATTTTTGCTAGGTCGGACACGACCGTGTAACCTGTCCCCACTCGATTTTCTATGTGTAAAAACACAATTTCAGACCATGTCATTGTACCAACCCGCAATAAATCCATAGGAACTCTGGAACAGGACCGCATATTGCGGCGCATAAATCCGAATCCTTACCGGCTTTACATATTATATAGTTTGTCCGACCTTTAAATATCTTTTCATATTATGCGAGCGGGTGGTCTTTAATTATCTAATCTCAATTTAATATAATCTGCTAATTTAAAAATCAGTCAAATTTACGGTATATTGAAAACTTTTTTTATAATACCGTAAAATTTGACCAGTTTTAAAAGAGACAGATTGGGTTCAATTGATAATATATTTTTTGAGTCCATACACTCGTATAATACTAAAAGATATTTAGATGTAGCAGAAACGTTTTTAAAAACCGTTACACGATCGAAAATATACGCCGCAATCTGCGGTCCCGTTCTCGAGTTCCTATGAATAAATCGATAAAACAAAATATATCTATATATTATATATACAGTGTATATTTTTTTCTAGAATTACTTTTTTACACTATCCCAACACTGTGCTGGGTCCCTGTGGTCCGACTCCCTGGCATAATTCATAAAACTTTTGAAATTTAAGAAGTCGACTTAAGGCAATGCTATGTATGCCAAATATAGAGGCATGGTATTTATCCACAAAAACATGTTTTCCCATACCTTAATTAATCCACAAAAGTCAAGTGACTCTCGTGGGGGCAGGGCCAATTTTGACCTGAGGGTCATGACTAATACAACTTTTGATGAAATCTACAAATTGATGCTACAATGCACATGCTAAATTAATTATAATTACATTGTATTATGATGTGGGACGAAATGTCACTATGATGGGACAAATCTTCACTAAAGTGGGACAAGTCAATATCGGGCAAACGTCAGTGGGGCAAATCCTTTCAATTCAAACAGAAAAACAAAAATATTGGGCATTGAATTTCAATATATAGAAAATAGATAGAAAAAAAAAAAAATGTTTAATTTAAAGGGAAGTAGCGTCACGTACGGTTAGCCAGGACACACCAACTTTTGGTAGCCACTTCAGTTGGCGAATGAAAAATGGGAAACAACTCACAAGCCGAATTTCTGGAATTATGTTTTGTTTGAGAATTTTTTGATTACCCAGCACATAAACACTGATAAACCTGTTTGTTTACCCAGACCAAAGTTCAGTAGTCAGGTATGTAAATTTAGCAGTTTGTAGTGAACATTGATAATATATGGTAAACTGTGGCATTGCCAATTGACAAACTGACTAGAGTACCTAGCAACTACTAGACTGAATTTAACAAAAAAATTATTATACCCACACCTGGATAAAATTTAAAAGACAAACCTGGCAATGGGATAATTGCTCAAAATTTTCTTCTGTTGTCATTTTTTGTATTTCCCGCAAATTATGTTGGACACATAAATGTATAAATTTGTGACAATATTAAGAGGGAAAAGGTTTTAGACCGCTATATTAGGATAGCGTTTGTGCGCAACAATAAACCTGATATCTCCAACCCAAATAACGTTGTTGTTTTTTATTATATTAAAAGCTATTTTGTGAGAAGAAGCTATAGTGAATAAAAAAAGTTGGACAATTTAATCTAAAGGGCCATTAAAAAAAATAGTCTTTTTTTTCAACCAACCCCCGATATGAGACATTTATTCTTTTAGTATATATGGGACGGAAAGTTCCCAATAAATTTTATTGTTAATAACATAACACACAATATAACAAATTTTCCAATAATTTAAAAACCATAAAAACCCAATTACATACAAAAAAAAGGGGCAATGGGGTTTCCTCCTTAAGGGGCCAAAGCAAAAAAATGGAAAACCCCATTACTGATCGCAAAGTTGAGCATCATGTGAGCTTTTAGAATCTTTGAATGTCCGTCGTCTGTCGTCCATCCACATTTGTTCATTAACAGTAGTGGTCACATCATCATCAAACTTTGTCAAGATGCTTGTCTAGGTAATTGCTCGGATGAGTCCGAGCATGGGTCATCTCGGATGAAAAACTAGGTCACAGGAGCGAAAAATAGAAAAAAAATATTGTTAATACTCTAGTGGCTACTGTATTGATCCAAATATCCTGGATATTGGTCTGAAAAGTTGTTTTTATGATTTCAATGTCAAGTTCGAATGTGGGTCACCTGGGGTCAAAAACTAGGTCACACCGCCCAAATATGGAAAAAAACCTTGTTAACACTCTAAAGGTCACATTTTTGACTCAATTATCATCAAGCTTAGTCAGGATGCTTGTCTAAATAATTGCTCAGATGAGTTCGATGGGTCAGGTGAGCGATCTAGGGCCATTTTGCCCCTATTGTTTCATCTTCAAGATTTCACAAGTGAATCAAATAAATTTTAACTTTAATACAGACACAAGTATTTTCTTCTTGATTGGCATGCAGTGAAATGCAAGTAAACCTCGCCTCAAAAGAAATATTCTATTCTCGTTTTCGATTAAACAAAGTGAAATCAGCGTATCGATAAGATATACTATCATTTGTAGTGATTTATATTGACATTGGTAAACTGAGTGAGGCTAGTCAATATTCTTTTTCCGTTTTCGTTTGATTTTTGTGAATGGTATTCACTTATTCTTTTACAAAATAAAGGTACTCTATGGCGACAGCGATCCATTGCCAAATACTAATATTGTACTATTTAAAGTGTGAAATAATTCGATATAATTTTAATGTAACAAATGAAAGGGGCGCTTTTTACTTCCTCAAACTTTCTTCAATTTTTTTTAATCGTTCTACGTCGACATAAGTAACGATATAGAAACTTCCATATACTTGACATGGACTATCTATATCCATATCTATGAAATCAATACTTTAAGTATGCTGAATGTCTTTTATCTTTTCCTTAATGGATTATTTTATTCAAACTCGGCTTAGAAAAATCTGTATATTTCGGGTATTGTTTTAGTTACAGAATGATACACAAAATAATAAAGCATAGATTGCTTTATGGAATTGATCCGTAATTAGTTTAATGTTTTATATCATGCATCTAATGATCTCTTCAGCACATATGGAATTTTGACCGCCGATTCCTTCGTTTGGAGCCAATTTAATCTCAATAAAATTTCAATAAGGGTTTGTTTGAATGTAAAACATCGTTCGATGGAAAGAGTTTGTAAAAACTCTGTGTTTTTGAGTCCGTTTAGTGACATACTTATTGCATGTTTTGGACACACAAGAACCCACAACGGCAAAGACTGCATGAAAATCCGATACAAAATATTTGTTAACGATGCTTAAATTTGAGATCCATGTTGGGTTCACTGTCATCCCCTCCCTCCCGCATGGAATAGCACTGATATACATATAACGTATGTAAAAATCGATGTTTTTTAAGGCGAAACTTTAAGTACATGTATAAAGCATATTAACAGGTTAATTATCACGTACAATTCACGAATATCCCTTTTCAGTGGTTTTATAAGTTGTCATAGTTCTTCGATCGGGACTGTTCATTTAAACGGTCTGAATTTTCATGTACATTTGTTTCTTTCGGGATGTCTCTCCTTTCAAGAATTTAAAAAAAATCTAGATTTGTTACAAATTGACTTAGAACTCTTCATTGTACCACAAGAGCTTAAAATATCTATCAAATAGTTGATATTAACAGAAACATCCCAAATACCCCTAAATGGTATAATTATTTCAAACTATACAGGCGTACTATGGATATTATTTTTATATAAAAATATCAATTTCAAACTATATAGGCGTACTTTGGATATTACTTTTATATAATAATATCAATCAGTTTCTTTGCATTCATAACTAAAGATCATGTAACACATTTTTTATGGTTTTATATCATAAATATGAAGCTCAAATTAAGATTTATTAATTTTGTAAGTTCCAAAAAGCATTATTTTTAAAGATATTACTGAATTTAACATTTAATGTAAATAAAGGGAAGTAATAAAAAATTTATTTTCTATAAAGTGTGGTATGCAACCTCAATTACAACATACAGGATCTTTAAATAATCATTTTTCAAGTTCAAAATTGCGTACATTTACCGTGATAAAGATTATATTATCCACATTCTAAGAACAAACTATACATGTAAATTGGCTTTGCAATATAGATATATAGATATATTTTTTAGAAAAAATGAGTAAGTACATACTTTATGTACATTGTATATATACACATCATATGTAGGCTATATAGCACACGTACTTTTCGTGTCAAGTCATTCGAAAGAAAACTAGATAAACTATATAAAAAAGAAGGCTATTGAATATATTTATTCGATAAGGAAATTCCAATTGATTGAACAATGTGACCGCGAATCACTTGATCAATATATAAAATGTAAACATTTGATTTATGCGTCACTATGATATCAACCAATCAGGAAGCTCGTTACAAATAGTCACTAATATATTAAGCATAGTAATGGTTGCTATGTATATATAAACAATGTAAAATGGCGTACTAAAGATAGCTGATAATACAATATATTTGGAAAGAAACCTTTTGAAATCATGGACACACGCCAGATTAATGACCCCGATATCGATATTCGCATTATACTTTTAAATTCCACAACTAACTATGTCTGTGTATTATCTATAAACACAAACATAACTTTAAATCGACTAAAGATCGTGTTAATACACGAAACAGCTTAAGCTTCGATTGGCATGTATACATGTTTGAACCACGTTTCTGTTTGTCTCAATACACAAACTGTGGTTGACAATGTGAATAAGGAAGACAATTTATTAGTTCATTCAATGTTTTATGACCTATCTTTAATAAAATAGCTTTCTTTGTGCGGATTATTTTGTTTGGAAATAAAATTCTTACATTGATATTGGTCTACATGTAAAAATTGTCTACGAAATGTATATAAAAAACAGTGAAGGGTGCTTCAGTAAGTGTTGACAGATTAATGTAATGGATTTACAGGATTAATAGAATTAACTATGGCAACACAGAGTTCTTTACCCCCATGTGTGAAGTTAACTGGTGGTAAACGTGTTGCTCCGGGACCTTTAATCGTGACAACAAGTGATGAGGATTCTTCAGATGGGGAATTGTTTCCAACAAGTCCTAGGGCCAGTATTGCCCCGAAGGTAAGTCCCCGTGCTAACGTGACGAATATAACAGAGACATATCCCAGTTTGAAATTAGACTTATCACGGACCTTCCCTGAGAAAACAGATAAGTTTGATACTTTTAGACATGAACGCTCAGAAACAAAATTACAGACTTTTACTGCTCGGGCATCGTCGCCGTCAGCCGAACCCGGCTCAAACTCTCACAGGCAGGCCTGTGAAGGATACGAACATGACCACGATTATGAAAATGTAGCATCGCCTAGTGGGAGCAGTACAGCAAGTGGTCCAGTATATGTAAGGCCACCAGGGTTTCAGCACCATGCGCAGGAAATTAGAAGGAAAAAGAAAAAACCGACTGGCTTGTTAGACCGAAGAGAAGGACTCAAGAGTCGAGCCCCAACTCCACCAAAAGTCAAACCTAGACGAGGTAGGTTAAATATTAACTCCAAAAAAAATTAATTAAAATAGCACAGCTATTGACAGTTTTTTCTACAAGTATTTTGGACAAAAAATTCCCAGCATATATTAAGTCGATCTACGTGTACCTGGAGTTTTTCATAGAATTTCAAAACGATTTGACAGTAATTGTGATATTCAATAACCGAGGGTTAAAGAGTTCATGTCATAGTTAGAAAATACCGTACATGCCAAACTGTTACACGAAGCCAATTTATATTGCGTTCTTGTATTTTGTTTGGGTAGAATTTAAAGTTTTTGAAGGCATGTGATAAACCTGCATAGGTAGAATATCTGCCATATTGATTTGAAGATTATATTTAATATGTTTACAAGTAATTAAAGTAGATCTAGTGATACGAAATCTATAAAACATCTGAAGATACATATTATGTTATACAGATGAATGCTACATGTGACTTTTTAAATAAGAACAGTAAACTGTTATAAAGAGTAATTTTTCAATAGTGTAAGATTAACATAAGCGCGCTTTTAGCTATGTATATATATTATATTAAATGAGTGTAGTTTAATTAATACTAAATTTATTGAACGAGTTGAATAAAATAATATGCGAGCCTCTGGCGAGCATAATATTGTTTTATTCAACGAGTTTAATAAATTTAGTATTGAATCTACACGAATATAATATTCTATTTATCACAAATATAAAATAAGAACAGTAAACCGTGTTAAAATGAGTATTTTTCAATGTGTACAACGCTAACATTAGCGCGCTTTAAATAACGCTATGTTTCTATATAGCGCAAATGACGTCACGTCAAAGTGTTATTACGCTACTGTAGTGTAATATCGTTTAAATAATTACATGGCTTTATTACAAATATATTTAATATATACGGCTGTTTGCGATTTAACCCTCGCCTAGCGGCTCGGATTATATTTACAAATAGCCGTTAATATAGGGCCATATATAACCTGTCAACAATCTTTATAACTAATAATATAAACGTCACGGTTATCAAATGAAAAGCGACGTTAAAAACGTGCAGTATTATAAAACGCAAATGACGTCACGCCAAAGTGTTATTACATAGAGGATATTTGTTTGTTTGTGTGTAAGATGAAATTTTATTTCATCGAGTGGGCTTTAAAAACAGTATTCTCACGAGTGGCGTAGCCACGAGTGAGAATACTGTTTTTAAAGTTCACGAGATGAAATAAAATTACATCTTACACAACAAACAGACAAATTTTCTTTTTATTTTATGCTTTAAAACAAGTTAAAACGAAATTTCCATAATTTTAACGTTAATATTAAAATCTGTTTCCCCCATTGAGAGCCCCATTCAGAGGGAATTTCTCATTAAAACAAGAAGTCTTGAGCTGAGAAATAAGTCCGCCAATCAAGGTTAAATGACGGTGATATTTATTCATTTTATTAAAAAAATATGAATGATCGCTTGTTTTAATAATAAAAACAAACAATTCTTGTAGGAGAAAAAGTCCAATCATCCATCCATATTTCTGTTACTTACTGCGAATTTATATTAGACCTGGCTTTGTAAAATGTAAGCGGCAGCCATTTTTTAAAGTTGTGTATTTCATGGGAGGAAAATAATTGTGTAAGATTCAGAAGGATATAATTTGGATTTGTTAGTCATACACCTTTTTAAAAGAAAGAAAACTTATTTGAGGATTGTAACAGACAAAAAATAAGTGTTGACAGAAGTGAAAACATTCAGAAAAGGAGCTAGGAAAATGGAAAACTTGGAAGCTTGCTAAGGCATTGTAAGGAACGCTGGGTTATTTTACTTATTTTACGAGTGATGGCTGTCAATGCTTTTCAATTTTTCATAAAGCATACGGCAGTTATTGCTCGTAGGATACTTTAATATGCCCAAATGTCATCAAGAGCAGTTTAGCATGGGGAAGGAATGTATTTTTCAGACTGTAAAAACGAAACAAAAAAAATTAGAGACGAAATTTTGTGATTGGAATTTGAAGGAATAGAAGTAAGTTTTCTCTCTTTATTACTTTAGACATTTAAGTTATTTATCTATTTCAGCTTTGCTATTTTTTTTAACAGCCTGATATTGTCAGAATTGTCAGTAAAAATAAAATTGAGGTACAACATGGGGAAAATCTTAAAAAAGTAGTTTTGTCATTGAAAAAAGTGAAATTATATTTTGATAATTTTCACTGTGAAATTATCAAATATAATTTTCACGGATAAATCAGTAATCCACTGAAAAGTATAAAATAAACTATAGTCTGTCCCATTAAAAATGGAAATGAACTTTTGCCTGGTGTGAATTAACAAAACGAGGTTGAATAAAAATTTAACTATTTTTGTAAACTAAAAAAAAGTCACCCTCGAGATTTTTCAGGATTTTACTCTAAAATGTCTACTTTTCTTGTGAAAGCAAATTTTGATTTCTCTATGGAAAATCTCTGTTGTTTATTTTCCGTAGCCATTGCCGAAGTACTCTTCATTTGAAGATGAACGGGAGAAAGCACGTGTCATGTTTCTAAAATATACATGAGGTTCTCGGGGTCGTTTCATGATTATTTTACAAAGCTGGATCTACAAGATGTAACAGTTTAGTTGCAATGCATGATGAAAAACTTAAAAAAAAATGAAAAATAAGCTACAAGAACACCGAGTCAAATGGATAAAATATCTAGAAATTACACTTACTTTTAAGCTGAATAGAATTCCTATGAATTTCGGAATAGATATTTATAAACGTCCCTTCTGAAGATTCCTTCATTGCCAGTATCTATCCAGTTCCGTAGATCCGATTTTTTCTACTTCGAAACTCCTAAATGACATGACTCCTACACTTATGATGATCCAGATTTTTTAAACTGTTAATCCGTCTCATTATTAAAACATTGTTCAATTTGTGGAGTTATCTGGGTTAGCAAATGAAATATGTAAATGAAACACATCATAATTCATTATGTTCCAAATCCATAATTCAAGAACGGCCCATCAATTTTAGTTGTCAACATCACAATGCTTATAACTCTTGAAAATGGATTCCAGACGAAACTTTATTACGTCAACAACAAAATATATGACGTAACAAAAATGCCTCGCGATTCCAGTTGCGGCATTGACAGAGAGCGGCTAGGCATTATGTAACCTCAAACAGATAATTTTAAGCGTTGAGATGAATTTGTCTTGATGGAATTTAAAATAATTTTTGTATACCCAGATTTTGCAACTTAACTGTAAAAATACACCTTCAATTCATATATGAATAATAAAACTTTTGATAATTTAGATAATTTTAAACACACTTAATGACATGAATCTCCAACAGTACAATACTTCTTCCATTAATTACATATTACATTCGTTTTGATTTTATGTTTTAAACTATTTTACATATTTCTCAGAAATAATTTCCCTACATATAATCTCGTTTTTCATGACTTCTGTAAATCCTACTATTTTAGCTACAAAATATACAATATGCCGTATTTTTCTCCCGCGAAAAATATGCTAGATCTATTGTATTTTCACTGAATATTTTTAAATTTTAGGAAGGCTAAAATTATTGAGAAAGTCACTCGGTGTTTCTCTTTGACTCGATCTCCCCTTCATATTAACATAATAATTATATGTAACACTTTGAGTCTAAAAAAACACACTTATTGTCGCTTATTGAACACTCCAATTCAATTTATTCAAACTTATTCTTAATAATATCAAATCAGTGAAATCACTGACATTTTGTTGAATTGTGAGACGGGAAGTTAAATTTGTATTTACAAACTTAAAGTGTATAGGCCTACGTTTGATTGCTCAAACTAGAAAGCATGATATTATATATATTCTTATAATTTAACATTTTCCTCGAACGCGAGTCTGTGTTCTCTCATTAGCCAGGGAGTTAGTTAAAGTAGACACTGTGGTAACAAGCAAACCAATTCTGAACGTATAGTGAATCAGTTTTCCTTTCTATATATTTCTTGTCAGATTTGCATGATAAAGTAGTATTTGTTGGCGATTTTTTGTGAAAGTTGAAACCTACGGAAAGTTTTAGCGCACGGACATCGCACCCGAAATAAGAAGGGTAACATATTCTTGTATCCCATCGAACCTGGTCAATTTAATTATTTTTGAATAGAAGTGATACATACTAATGGACAGAATTCAGACAACTAAAGAATTGTGTAAATTAAACATTAATTAGCAAAGAACCATTTTTTATAGTCTTCTAGCTGGGTCATGTGGGGGTTACGTTCATTGAACGCCGCCTTTCCTTGTTGATATTGTTTATCATATTCTAGCTAGTGTTCCCGCTCCCTACGACATGCTGCGGTAAGATACGCACTTTATTGGAAAGCTATCTAATCAAATCACTTCATTGTTCTTTTTTATCTTAAAAAATACGACAGTTTATCATGGTTATTAATTTAATCTTTGTGTGTAAGAATTTATAAAGCGGTTAGCGATATTTTAGCTTTAAATGATTTTGATTATTTTAATAATAGTTTGCTAGTAAAATTGCCTTTTTGACACCAACTTTGTTCTCATTTTTCATTTTAATGATAACATTTAGCTATTGATCAGTAAGTAAATAAATATAATCAAATTTTTATAATTAACGAGTACATTTCTCCGTAATTGTGAGACGAACCCTAAATGACGTCTATATGGGCGCCGCCATTTTGAAATGGACGTCACGTCAGGTTACAACGTAAGCCAACGGGGAAAAATATAATTTTAACATTTTGACCATATTACTGACTTTATGAAAAAAATGAAAAACATGCCTAGAGATATTGACGTCAGGGTTAAGATGACATTAATTTAAATGATTTTACTATTATATTAAATAAAAAATGGAATGTTCAAATTTGATGGGACAGACTATAGTCTAATATCGTTTTTTATTAAATACAGTAGAAGCTAAAAAAATGGGAATGTCTCTAAAATTGTAATAAATATAAGTCAGGTGGTATGAAAACGCTTAATTTTGTGAAAATCCATGAGATATTGACTGATTTATGCTTTCCTGTACGCTACTTAAGATACTGTCATAAAACTATGTTAGAAGACACAAACGTGTACTAAACGTGAATGTTATATCAGTTGTTAGAAGACACAAACGTGTTCTAAACGTGAATGTTATATCAGTTGTTAGAAGACACAAACGTGTTCTAAACGTGAATGTTATATCAGTTGTTAGAAGACACAAACGTGTTCTAAACGTGAATGTTATATCAGTTGTTAGAAGACACAAACGTGTTCTAAACGTGACTGTTATATCCGTTGTTAGAAGACACGAACGTGTTCTAAAACGTGAATGTTATATCAGTTGTTAGAAGACACGAACGTGTTCTAAACGTGAATGTTATATCAGTTGTTAGAAGACGCAAACGTGTACTAAACGTGAATGTTATATCAGTTGTTAGAAGACACAAACGTGTACTAAACGTGAATGTTATATCAGTTGTTAGAAGACACAAACGTGTTCTAAACGTGAATGTTTTATCAGTTGTAAGAAGACACAAACGTGTTCTAAACTTGAATGTTATATCAGTTGTTAGAAGACGCAAACGTGTACTAAACGTGAATGTTATATCAGTTGTTAGAAGACACGAACGTGTTCTAAACGTGAATGTTATATCAGTTGTTAGAAGACACGAACGTGTTCTAAACGTGAATGTTATATCAGTTGTTAGAAGACACAAACGTGTTCTAAACGTGAATGTTATATCAGTTGTAAGAAGACACAAACGTGTTCTAAACTTGAATGTTATATCAGTTGTAAGAAGACGCAAACGTGTACTAAACGTGAATGTTATATCAGTTGTAAGAAGACACAAACATATACAATAAACGTAAAATTAATGCTAGTTTAAAAACTTCAGCCATTTTTTACCATATTTTATTCTCCCCTGAGTTTTGATTTGGTTAGGTAAGTGTGATAAACAGTAACAGTATTAACTGTTTTTATCCGTTTGTAATTTTGTTAACTTTTGTGATTGAAATTATATTTTGACCAGTAAGATTGTTGTATTTATCAGTTGTATGGTACATTTAATTTATATACATGTATTTTATATATGTAATCGGTACCAATTAACTTGTACCGTCAATCAGCATGTCATACTCTATGTAATATTTTCAACCATTAAGTAGGTTAGTATTGGTATAGTCAGCTTTAATTGTATTAATAACAAATACTAACAAATACTAACCTATACTTGTGGAAATTGACAATCTCGGAATCTTAGTCTATTTTAGCAGATTATACTGACGTCTCACATTGTTGTCAGTCGGGTTCAAGGAGTTCACCGCAAAACTCTCTACATATGTTATATTGGTGCAGAACAATTATTAAATTTATATAATTTTATTTGAACCTATAGCTAACCAATACTCCTCAATCGATTTCCGCTTATATTGTAAGTCTATTCTGTTATGTTAAATATTTTAATATTTAATAGTTAGTGGGTCAACTTTGAAAATTGCTTTTATGGCAACTATTTAGAATTAGTTCGTGCAGAGTTGGTAAACAGTTCTATCGATTTTCCATGATGCTGCTTAGCATGTGTGTATGATTGTCAGCATAAGAAATAAGTCGCACAATATCTCGGGGAATCACCCAACGAGATAAAGGTGGAAATGACGAATCCTTTGCCAATTTACTTATGTGATTGATTTATAACGCTGAATTGCTTATATAATATTGATATTTATGTATATATTTGGTACACAACTTAACTCACTTTAGAATAAATTCATCGTTTTATTTACTCCAGAAATATGTCAGTATATTTTGTTAATTAAGTATAAGTTTTATTAAAGGCAGAATGCAGTAAACAGCGCGGTAATGTTACAGGAATTCAGTCACATGTAAATACGGCGTTTGTATCATATTTTAACATTTAAACTTTAATTCTCGAGATGATATCCTTGTATTGCTTGTCGAATGATGTATATAGATCCTAGTTAAAATATTGACATTTAAACATTGTTTCAAAAGAAGAGAAAAGTACAAATATTAAACCCCAGTATTAATGTGGCAAATTCGTGTTATACAAACACCGATGTTTTAACAGTATAAAACAGTTCAATGTTATCAAAATTAATCCTGTCTGATCCTTTAAGTTTTATATAGCTGGTGTTTGTTGTCAGATACAAATAGAAACTATGTAAGACCACTTCACAACCATCGGCCGCTTTCTTAGTGCAAACCAGTTCTCAACGTATATCTATTATAGGAATTTAAATTATGCAAAATGAAGTACAAAGAGCGCACTTAATATAAAAAATGTAAAATAAATCTTGATGCAACATGGACCGCCCGTTGAGGCCGTGTGAGGAACAGCAAAGCGGGTCAATAAGCTAGTTTTGTTTAGTGTCTTTTAAACCGAACATATAGAAATTTCTAATATTTTAGAACTAACAACTTTGTAAAAGTGAATAACTACCGTGTACATATATCATACTACAGTATCATTTCGCTTTTTTTATGTCATTAACTCCAGTAATGCTTAATCCTAATTGATTTGTTCAATAATTTCAGATCCTTTGCCAATGAGGCTACGAGCGTTACCACAGTCATTCTGGAAACAACCGAATAATCCAGCCTCATTGTCACCAGGAAACATGTTTTCATCTTTACCTCCCCTTAGTTATAACAAAGACGAGGAGGTGGCAGGTACTGTATCTGAACCTCTTATATATTACTCTAATGTTAATATAAATGTATCAGATAATTACTCTTTTATTAAATGAACAATTTTCAGATCCGTTAAACGTGTTTCACTGTTTTCATTTATTGTAAATATATTTTAAGTCATATGCATGTATAAAGTAAGAATTGACAGTTATAAACTATATTCAGCGTGTATAACACGAACAAAACAGACATTGGGATTTCGTGAATGAAACCAAGTCGGATATTACACTGAGTGGTATAGAAAAAAAAACCCAATCGAACAGAAATTTACAAATCATTTCTCTTTTATTATAACCCGATTATATCATTCATACTACATTGTGATGTTACATTATTTTCGCCCTGTCGCCATAGTACATCTCGTTATCGCATGGTCGCATTGACGTCATCGCACTATCGTATTGTCGTTGTCTCACTGTCGCACTATGGCATTGTCGCTCTCTGTATTTTAACATATAACCATGATGACCCTAACGGTATTCCGTATAATTGGCATTAAATTAAAGTTTCACAATACACAGCAATATATACAGATATTTGGTTCATTCGTTATAGAAGAAAAGTTTAATCTTGGATTATTATAAGGACAGTTGTGGTAACTGATCATTTCCATGATATCTACCAGATCAATAACATAAATATCGATCTATCAGGAATGTTAATATTTCACTGTTTGCTTTTTCTCATTGAATCCTATTTATGAACGGTATAAAGAATATATTATTGGTATTTTTTAAACTTTAAATAGCTTGAATTCTTATGAACGCATTTTATGTGATCACGATCTGACGATATGTGCGTTCTATTTTTAAAACTTTATTTACCCACTTTTGTATAGCAAGTATATAAAAGCTGAAGTTAATACCAAATATCTGTTGAAAAGATAAAAAAAAAGTTTCGTTTCGTCAGTAGATTCAGACGACTTTCTTACCTCTTTTAATATAGATAAACCGATATATATTAAATACTAATCAATGAAATATTGATGAAATAAATTGCGTATTTTCATTTTCCGTATTTTCCACTGTAAAAAATTATTTCACTGGTGTCTTGCAGGACTACTTTCTTCAAAATGTAGCCAATTCTTCAAATATAATTCTTCAAATTGTAATGACAAATAGGGAGAAAAATGTAAATGATAAGTATTTTCTGTAGAAATAGGATTAATTTTCATCGTACGGTATGAAAATTATCATATTTCACCTAAGGCTACCGCCACTATGAAATATTTATTTTCTTACCACTGGATAAAAATAAATATTGTATTTATAGAAAAAAATACTTAAATATCCACTATAAAGTATACTGTAGTAAATGTACAAAATATTTGTTTATTATGTATTCGATCTACAAACTCATTAAACTTAGATGCAAAATAAGAAGTTCATTAAATTCTAACATTTCATTGAAACACAGAGATTCAGCACATGATGGTATTACCAATCAAAACTACTCTGAAAGTTTGATAAATAAAATTCTGAAAAAAGGTACAGTATGGTGGCTGATTTGGTACACTTTGCGCGTTGCGTTGTCGATAGCGACAACACAATCTATATTGTTATTGTATTTTCGTCTAGCGAAACGCACCAAACGGCGCATTGTCGCGCACTGTCGTCTTGTCGACTCTAGCATAGCACGCCAAACGGCGCGTTGTCGTGCGACTCATTGTCGCGATGTCGCCCTGTCGCATAAGTTATATGATTTGAGCCTAGAGACAATGTGACATCGCCACAACACGCCGCACGATAACGCGCCGTTTGGCGTGCATCGTGAGCTACAGAACGACAAGACGAAAGTACAAAAGTGTTCCAAATCAGCCACCATATCACAGAATATTTCATAACAAAGGCCCTTAAAATATTTGGCACATATAAACTTATGTTTTGCTTTGAACATTATAGAAGTCCGGCCCATCACACCTCCCGAAGAACGTGAGAAAAGTAAGAAACACACAAAGGTGCCAGAGAGGAAGGTAATTGTTACTGGTGACACAGATCTTCTTTTGAAACATCTTTTTGCTGGCGTCATGGAGGAGAAAAAATCGACACAGAATAGTAATGCAGCTCATTTAAAACGCGGAAGGTAAGCCTATTATTTGATACAAATCAACAAAATGCATTTCCTTATTTACAATCCGAACTTCTCGAAGGGCCGAGCAAATGCGATTGATTGACCATTGTTTCGTGGTATTGTCATAACTAATATCATATATATAGATTCTGTACAATAAGAGAATATAGTGAATATACATCCTTGAAATGTCAAATTCAAAAGTTCACCATTATTTCAGTTTCAATTAAAAAAAGTTGAATCGGCAATTAAACACGAGCTGTACAAACATGCGTCTTATTTTCTGAACAAATTTAAGCGACTTGCTCCGTTATTTAATAATAATCTGGCGAAACATTTAAAGTTCTCGAATAAAATCTGGCCTGTTTGTTACGCATGTTTATAATATAAAATACATGCAAATTTAATTGTGTGTATGTAATATATATATTATGTTAAAGGTGTATATACTATAAACTCAAAGTTACTATACTATAGTAAACAAATCGTCACAAACAATTCAAGTAATTTTCCTTTGTTAATATTTTTGTTCTGTAATAAAGAACACGTAATACGGATGCAACCAGACGACAAACAAATAAATACAAAACATGTTTACCAGTTATGTTCCTCAAGAACCGGATGCCCAAACAAGAACCGCGGCTACATCAAACCTTCCCTCATAGATTTTTTTTTTCATTTATGTCTCTTTACTGACTATTTCTTGTATGTATTTTATTTTTATTTATTTTAATAAACAGGCCGCCGAAAAAAATGATGACCTTACCAAGTAAAACCCAGACAAAGGGACTAATGTCCGGGGAAGATCCTTACCTGATAGATTGTTCACTGTCACAAAAACTGTTCCCCCAGTTGTCGTTAGAGACAAGCACGCGGCAAGGGCATGGAGGGAGCTCATCATTACAACTGATAACGTTACGTGAAGGGGACAAGTCCGTCACATTACCGTCACTTAGTATTGAACAGAATTATTCACAGATGCTGTCAGAGCTAGTTATGAATATCTGACTACCAAATATGTGGTCATTTCAGACAAAGACATTTCGTTCCGAATCACTTCAGACGGTTTAAGAGAAAGTTAAACTAAACTACAAACTTTCTATTTAGAGAAATGTGGTTATGTGAACAAGTTTATGTCGGGTAGATTTCAAGAGAGTGCCGTGTTAATTCATTATATGGAATGTACATGTATATAAGAACAAACTTGTGGTGTTCCGAGTTCTCATATATATTTGTTGTTCCGGAACAGTATAGGCAATACACTATATACGACAGTACAACATATACAAAATACTTTACTATCTGTGATACTTATTTATTTTTCGTTGTTTATATAGTCAGTGATATTGTTGAGGTTGCCATGGAAACAAGTGAACACACATATATATATCTGCAGGGTAGATTTATTGGAGTGATTTTCTCCCCTTACTTTGTTGATAATTTTAATATACTTTTTCCGTCCAATATCAGGTTAAGTTAAATTTGTAAATTATTTATTGAAAATCTTTTTCAAAATATCTGTACTATAACTTTATGGAAAATATAATCATATATACCTCTAACCAAATTCTTTAAAATATTTTTAACAATATAAATGGACATGCTAGTTAGATACTTAATTTATATTCGAGTGTTATCTGTTTTTCCTTGTTATTTCTGTTATATAAGAGCAAATCTGTGATAGATAAATCTTTAATAATGTTGCCATTTTACAAATTTCTGTATAAAATCATATCAAATTATCTTTAATGAGGAATTTATGCGATTGTTCTTAAAGGACATGTACTGCTTAACTTGAAGTTGATAAACATGTAATTTTTATGACATCCTTTAACCACATAATTGAAATAATATGTGTTATAAAGAGGGAAAAGTTAGAATTTAAATAATTTAAATCAATAAAGTTTTATCTCAGTCAATAAACTCTATGTTATCTGACTTCAAGTCAATGTACATATTTACATTGTATTTGAATTGAAGTCAATAAATAAATGCATTTTTATTTGAATTGAAGTCAATAAATACATTCAATTGAATTGAAGTCAATAAACACATTTATTTGAATTAAAGTCAATAAATTTATTTATTTGAATTAAAATCAATAAAGTAATTATTAGCTGAATTCAAGTCAATTCTTAGCAGTTAAAAAAGTGCTGGTCAGTAAAGAAACTAGTATATCAATTCCTGTGGAATTCCTGTTAATAAACAAGTTTCCATCTCAATGCTGATCTACAGGCATATACATTGTAATTATCTAAAATCTAGATATCTGTAGAGTACATATTTTGTAGTGTTTTTCTGTTAATGAAAATTATTAACATGTGATCACTTACATAAACATTTTATATAATTGTTATTAACTTGTACTTGTTATGCAGATGTTCTTGTGTTAAAAAGCAGCATTTGTATCATAGTGTTGAGTCAGATTATAGTTTAGTTACTAATTTATTTTACTAATTTATCAGAATTATTTCTATAGTCTAGAGTGGACAGTTATCTGTACATGTGCTTCTGTTTTGGTTACTAAGAAGCTGTCTTTTTATAGTGCTCACATTTGTTGTATGTTTTTACATTGTTTTTGTTTACCTGTCAGTTTTCTGATCTTGTTTGATGTGAGATATATTTCATATTACATTTATATACATCATTATTTTCGTGGAATTTTACTGTATTTTTGCTGCTACATTTTTATAACCATCTTTACATTTGATTTATCATTTTAACTGTTACAGTGACATAAAGTAATAAGCATTTCTGTCGCAGTGACTAAAAGTTATTATTAGCATCACTGTCACAGTAAATTAAAACAAGCACTTTTGCTACAGTGACTTTAAGCAAGATGAACTTCTTTGACAGTGACAATTAAAACAGCAAGCTTTGTGAAAATGATATGTTTGTAGATTAAGCTGTGCCAGGATTTCCTCTAGTGCTCATATCATTATATTGATCAATATAACTCTAGAATAATGCCTCAGGTAAACTGTCATCAAATAAAGGTATTTCTATAGATTCCTGATGAATAATTAATAGTTAACTGACATAGACACTGGCTTCTATTGAAGCCAGAATAGAGCAATTGCTTTTCTTAATTGAAATACTTTGTTTTGTTATTCTAGGTTAGAGAATTTGTATAATAAGTTATGTGTGTGAAAAAAATCTTACTGCATATTATGGCATTAATTAATTCTTTCTTTGGTCTAAAGTTTGTATCTGTTCTTGGATTATTTTCGATATTTCGCTAAGACAGAACTTTAAACTAAGACAAAATTAAACATTCATAGAAGGTCACATGTAAAACTTTTCTTTTACCAATCAAGGAGAAGTATCCATACAGGCACAGTACTTGTTGTTTTTCCTATGATCTGTTTTTGGGCAGAGAATTCATTAAAACAGCAAGCTTTTTTTATTATCAGAGAGCACAAAGTCATTTAAGTTAACTCAATCATCAAGTAAAGAATTCAGTCTAAATCACATCAATTGGTGATTTTCTTTGAAGATCTATATCTACACAGTCAAAATGTTTTCTTATCTTCCACTCTTCCTTATCAGAAGCCATCATTTATTTTTGTAATGCAATTTCATTTATCAGTTTAAAATAACTAAAAAAGAACCATTATGAAACTTGTTGCTTTTATAAGTTTAATCTTTTTCATTATTATGCCTCAAAAATGCATTTTTTTTATTTCTTTAGGATGTCAAACATGTGTTTCATTATGTTTTAATAATGGTTTAAGAACATGTTAGGTGTTTAACAACTGAAAAAAGTAGCCCTGAATGTGCAGTAATGTGTTATAAAGGTAGCAAAATGTAAACAAAATAGTATTTTGACTTCCATACAAATACTGACTCACTATGATTATATCTACTGCCAGCAGAACAAAGGTTGCAGGAGAGAAATCATGGATATGGCTAATGGAAACTGTAATAAGATATCAAACATTGTTGAATAATAAAATGTATAGGATTTCTGAGGCATAATCGGGCTTTAAGAATTAAGTTACTATCATACACTGTGTGTTATCAATCATCATGCTTCTGAAATGTGTTCAAATCATTGTAATTTAGCATAATGTTTTATATTTTTACCTTCCAACACTCATATTAATCACCTTGATTATATAGACCATTATTTTGTTGATTATTTTTCCTGCGTTTGTTTTGTTTAACTTCACCAACAAATGCTTTATAAAATGGACATGCATTTATTGTTTTTATATTTTACAAGTTTGTATAATTCGCACATTACAGCACCATCAGATTTATGTAAGCTTTAATGAAGATTGACACTGATTGCTAAAATTTTGTCATGTGTACATATTCAGTGATTTAATTATAAAAAATTCCTTTAAAGCAGCACGCCTCCAGATTCATGCTACATGCTAATTTTCATGAAAATTTGAAAATTTATTTAACAGTATAATATTGTAAAGTTACCAAAAGAATGCAATTAACACATTATCAATGGCACTTACAACCCATGTAAATTACTATAAAGAGGTCAAAATATGCAAAAATAGCCCTTACTGCGTTAGTAATGCAGTAGAAATATTGTTATAATTACTGAAAAATTTGGTCATAAAATGCATATAACATGTAAATTTTTACTAGAATTTTGATCTTTATACCTTTCCTAAAATCTTAGTGCATTTTTCTCAGGTTTGATTTTGTCCAAATATTTTTGCTCATCTGGAAGGCTTGCAGCTTTAACTTCCAAACAGAAATTTCTCTTACTTGTAAGTAATAGAGTAGAATTTTGTGGTAAAATATTAAAATCTATCATAGTCATTGAAAGTTTCATTGTAAATATTTAACCATTTCTTTAAGTTAATTTTTTAGCTCACCTGAGCTTGCTCAGGGTGAGCTTTTAGGATCGATGAATGTCCGTCGTCCGTCGTCCGTCCGGCCGTCCACAATTGCTTGTGAACACTCTAGCGGTCGCATTTTTGCCTCAATCATCATCAAACTTGGTCAGGATGCTTATCTAGTTGAAAGCTCGGATGAGTTCGAACATGGGTCATCTCAGATGAAAAACTAGGTCACAAGAGCTAAAAATAGAAAAACCTTGTGAACACTCTAGAGGTCACATTTTTGACCCAATCTTCATCAAACTTGGTCAGGATGTTTGTCTAGGTGATAGCTCGGATGAGTTCGAACATGGGTCATCTCGGATGAAAAAGTAGGTCACAGGAGCTATAAATAGAAAAACCTTGTGAACACTCTAGTGGTCACATTTTTGAACCAATCATCATCAAACTTGGTCAGAATGCTTGTCTAGTCAATTGCTTGGATGAGTTCGAACATGGGTCATCTCTGATGAAAAACTAGGTCACAGGAGCTAAAAATAGAAAAACCTTGTGACCACTCTAGTGGTCACATTTTTGACCCAATCATCATCAAACTTTGTCAGGATGCTTGTTTAGATAATAGCTCGGATGAGTTCGAATATGGGTCATCTCGGATGAAAAACTAGGTCACCGGAGCTATAAATAGAAAAACCTTGTTAACACTCTAGCGGTCACATTTTTGCATCAATCATCATCAAACTTGGTCAGGATGCTTATCTAGTTAATAGCTTGGATGAGTTCGAACATGGGTCATCTCAAATGAAAAACTAGGTCACCGGAGCTAAAAATAGAAAAACCTTGTTAACACTTTAGCGGTCACATTTTTGCATCAATCATCATCAAACTTGATCAAGATGCTTGTCTAGGTAATAACTCGGATGAGTTCGAACATGGGTCATCTCGGATGAAAAACTAGGTCACAGGAGCTAAAAATAGAAAAACCTTGTTAACACTCTAGTGGTCACAATTTTGACTCAATTGTCATCAAACTTGGTCAGGAAACTTGTCTAGGTCATTGCTGGAATAAATCGAACATGGGACATCTCGGATGAAAAACTAGGTCACAGGAGCTAAAAATAGAAAAATCTTGTTAACACTCTAGTGGCTACTGTTGTGATCCAAATATTCTGTTAATTGGTCTGAAAGTTTGTTTTGATGATTTCTAAGTCAAGATCGAACATGGGTCATCTTGGATGAAAAACTAGGTCACACCGCCCAAATATGGAAAAACCTTGTTAACATTCTAGTGGTCACATTTTCGACTCCATTATCATCAAACTTGGTCAGAATGCTTGTCTAGGTAATTGCTTGGATGAGTTCGAAATCGCATGTGAAACTAGGTCACCGGAGCTAAAAATAGAAAAATCTTGTTAACACTCTAGTTGCTACTGTTTTGATCCAAGTATCCTGGAAATTGGTCTGAAAGTTTGTTTTGATGATTTCTAGGTCAAGTTTGAATATGTGTCACCTGGGTAAAAAACTAGGTCGCACTGCTCAAATATGGATAATCCTTGTTAACACTGTAGTGGTCACATTTTTGACTCACCTGTCATGAGACTTGGTCAGAATGCTTGTCTAGGTAATTGTTTGGATGAGTTTGATAATTCAGGTGAGCGATCTAGGGCCATCATGGCCCTCTTGTTTTTCTTAAAGTTGAATTTTGAAATGTTTATATTCATCTAGAAGTGTGTGTTGTTTTAAAGAGATGTGGAATAATAGAGGTGAAATCAACAATGATAAAGAAAAAAAAAATTTTTGGTTAAATTTGTCAGTAATACAATTTATTATAATATATAATAAATCTGAACAAAATAATTACTTTTAGTCTTTAAAGAAATATCTATTATAATTTTACAAAATTTTTACAAATTTGTGGCAATGTGGAACTCCAATATGTGCATTTTCAAGATAACTTTTGTAATTTTGGAACCATTTTTCTGGTGTATTGAAACATGAAGTGCCAGTCAAAAAGTGTCTAGTTGGGGATGAAAATAATTTATTGTTTAAATCTTAACAATCAGATATTCATAATATTTTATTGTGTTAATATTTGTTTAAAATTGATAAATAATAAAAGCCGAAGTAAAGTTTTAAATGACTTAAAGACGTTTTCTGGAGTTTTCATATAGACATAAAGGGAAAATTAAAACTGTTCAATAAAATTTATTTAAACTTGGCATGTTATTAGAATATGATAACAGTAACATTTTAAAATAATTTTTTTTTGGGTCACTGTTCTCATTTTCGAGTTATCTGCCCTTGAATTGGACTTTTTCGTTAAATTCAATGGCAGATTATTTACAATGAAGCAAAAACCATACATTTTTTTTCTTCTTATTTTCATGAAGCTTACCTTCGTCTTAGTCAATATGCAAAATTTCAAGAACAAATTTAGAGTGGATAGTTTTTTTTCCCACTTCTATTCTTAACCTGTGCATTTTTTATTAAAAATTGGCCTATTTTTTATGTATTTAAAGTACCTTTATTCTAATTGAAAAAAAATAACAGAAACAATATAAGGAATTACATGTAATTATGTATTGTATTCAACAATAAAAAGAAAAACATTATCCAGAAGTAAAAACAAGAATTCATTTACATATGTATAAGTTATGTGCCCTTTAAATGACCTCATATAAGTAGAAAATTCTGATTCAGGGGCAGATAACTCAAAAAGGAGAACGGTGACCCCCATTTTTTTTTTCGCCTTAAATGTTTCTGTTATCATATTCTAACAACATGCCAAGTTTAAAGAAATTCTATAGAACAGTTTTAATTTTGCCTATATGTCTTTATGAAAATTCCCGAAAACCCTTTTTCCAGATTTATAATTTTTATTGTGAAAAAAATGACCCAAAAATGAAAAGTGGGTTAAGAATTGCACAAACTATTTTCAAATTTTTAAGTATATTTCTTTATTATATTTTGAAGGTTTTACCATTTTAAGTCACTTAATGAATGTAAGAATTTCAAATTTGTGTTTTTAGCCTTTATTTAACTAAACAGAGATCCTTTAAAAGTAAATATTTAATTGTTGGCAATGAGATCCACGAGACACTGTTTTGTATGAATGTTGATAGAGTTGATTTTATTTTCTTCTTTTATACAGTGGTATATATGTCACATTTTCTCTATAATAAGAGTGGTATATATATATATGTCACATGTTTTCTCTAAATATAGAGTGGTATATATGTCACATGTTTTCTCTATATAGTGGGATATATGTCACATGTTTTCTCTATATATAGAGTGGGCTATAATTATGTCACATGTTTTCTCTAAATATAGAGTGGGATATATGTCTCATGTTTTCTCTAAATATAGAGTGGGATATAATTATGTCACATGTTTTCTCTAAATATAGAGTGGGATATAATTATGTCACATGTTTTCTCTATATATAGAGTGGGATATAATTATGTCACATGTTTTCTCTAAATATAGAGTGGGCTATAATTATGTCACATGTTTTCTCTATATATAGAGTGGGCTATAATTATGTCACATGTTTTCTCTATATATAGAGTGGTATATATGTCACACATTTTCTCTATATATAGAGTGGTATATATATGTTACATGTAATATAGAGTGGTATATATGTCACATGTTTACAGGGTATACTATCAGTATATCATCTACTATTGATTTCATGTTTCTCTAGCATTCTGGGCTCTTTCCCATTAAGCTTGAAATAAAATTCAAAAACTGGAATATCATGTTTTATTTTTGTATCATTATGTCTGTGTTCAAGATATAAACAAGAGATACTACATGACAGTGTGGACAATACATAACTATTCAGTTAACAAAATCCATGGAGAAATTCTAAAATTTCCTTGTGAAAAAAATTACTAAAATCCATTCTAAAGTTACAAGTTTTGGTAAGTGACCTACAAGTATGAATAAGAAGTTAAAGCGAATACATTCAGTGGTTGTAGAAACAGAACTTATAAACAAACCTTACAAGAAATGTCTCAAACTTAAAGCCTTCAGCGTCTTTAGAAATAAAACTTGCATGCAAAACCTTAAAGATGGATACCTTCCAGTGGTTGTATTAATAGAACTTGCATGCAAAACTTTAACAAGAAATTTCGCAAGTAAATACCTTCAGTAGTAATAGAAATCAGAGATGGGGGTAATCAGTTACATTTATTGTAGTAACCTATGATCAATTACTCCAACACAATTAGTTGTATTCAATAAGTAATCTAAATTGGTAACAAGTATTTAGATCATAAAAAGCCATAAAACAGTCAAAATCCATGACTGGATAGTGATCTGCAAGTATCATTCCGAAGACAAGCATCAACATTTTAGTGAATGCCTTCAGTGGGTTTGAAGATTGATGTTGCATCCAAAAATACAACCAACACTTTTCAAAAAGTTAAAAAAGGGCACTAATTCAGTCAAAATTTATCAGAGTTTTGGGTCTTGGAGAGGACATCCAATTAAGGTCAAGAAGGTCATGTATTAAGTCTCAAGGTGAAAGCTTTAAGTAGTTTTAAAGATTGATGTATATTCAAGCTTTAATCAGGAAGAGCTACCAGAATAAGAGGAGCTCTTCCGGAATGTTAGTTTGGTCACCATCGCTTTTCAGAAGCTCTTCTATCTTTTCCACCCGATAGACGAGGTAAAGGTCACATGATCAAACAGTATTGCTGACTAGGAATTGTGAGTAAAATAAAACATTTTAATACTGCAATTGATTACACTTTTACTTTCTTCTGATTAAGAAAATAAATACTTTTTCACAAATCAAGCAGGAAGTTAATTTATTATTAAGGTAGAAATAGTCAGACTAGACGTCATTTTAATGACTGCCGAATGTTCGATTGGCCTTCTTTTCAGAGATCTTCTAACTTGCCAATTTTCTACCTGGAAGAGCCAAATCGAACCAGCCTGAAGACATGTGTGAAGATACAAGCAAAAATCTTTATTTTTTTTTGTAACAGATACAATGTTGTACAAGAAGTTGCCTGTAAAACTTTAACCAAAGTGTTACATTGATGTACGATAGCCATTTCTTTGTATTGTCCATCTTTCAAAAACAAGAGATTATCCAAACTATTCCATATCATTTTTAGAAGCAAAGTTGAAGGTTGAGAACTTACAATAATAAATCTTATTGTAAAATACTGTATCACACCTTTCTCATTTTACGAGTACATATAAGGATGCAGACACAGGCCTGAGTAAATGGTCCTATATTGCCAATAAAAATATAACACAAATGTAGTTTCACAATTATCATTATTACACAATTTTACTATTTAACAATATTACAAACACAATTTGTCAGTTTTAATAATACTGGCAGGATAATTTCAATATATTTGCACAAAAAGTAAAGTTTGTAAGTTACAATACAACATTATGATTGTCACAGTCTCGTCTTTGGTAAATATATAGTTAATATTTGACCTCTAAACAGCCTGTTAACTATTGGTTTTATACTGAATTCTTTGATCTTCTGCTCATCCTCCTTTTATTCTTAACCTTCAATTAATACAAGTTAATAAACAACAATTAAAGATAACATTACATAATCCATGAGAGAGTTAACTTTTGATTTAATTTTCTTAAAGATGTATATACGGAAATTCAAGTTTGCAGCTAAATTGTACATGTAACTTAGAGCTGCTAGTTTATATCAACTACTTTGGTATAAATATACATATACAGTATCACAATATTTAAACACTATAATATAAAATATATAACTAGAAAACATAACTTAACATATAGAATTATATACAGCAAGTAAAACCAAATAATTACAACAAAGAATAGCATACAGATAATACATGCATAGAATTTTTTACAGAAAATACGTCTGGCCCCATAGGATTTCTTGTCAGGAACCAAAGATAAGATAACAATGAAATTTTTCAGTCAATCACGGTGCATACCACCTTTTATCAGTAGAATGAGCATTTACTAGATTGGTGTATGTTGCCTACATGTTTTCAGCAGAGAATAGCTTGTGCATGAGCAGAGTACTGTTTTAGTAGATTTTGCAAAACAGGGTACCCATAGTGTCAATCGAATTCCATCTTTTATGTGACTTGCAAGTTGCCAAGTTACCATCTTCAGGCTCAGAACTGGACACTGCCGTCTACGAAAGCATATGAAAAGACTTGGTCTCGCCGATACAGCTTCATGCCAGTGTGGAGCAGAAGAACAGACGCCCTTCCACATCCTGCAGAACTGCCCTAACCTGGAAGAGGCCCGCCAGACGTATTGGCCTACAGATACAGCGTACAACAACAAGCTATGGGGCAGCAAAGAGGACCTTAGAAGAACGGTGCAGTTCATCACTGCATCGGGACTTCAAGTGTAAAGGCCGTACAGAAGATGGAACGCATAAATAAATAAATAAAATGTGACTTGCAGAGGTCATTCATCACACCTTTTTCACTGGTCATTTCAAATTTGATTCATTAAGTGTCAGTGCTATTTGTATAAGGTGAAATATTAAACTTGCATATAAAGAATGATTTGTTATAAAGGAACATCCATAAATGTGGTTGACATGTTATGTAATTCAATCCTTCATTGACTGTTCCATGACAAACTTAGTAGCTCAAAGTTGAAGAAGCTAGCTGAAAATATCCAACTTAACAATTCATAAAGTATATAAAAGGAATATTACCGAAGACAATTATTGACAAGACAGTGTCATGATCTTCTCTATTTTTTAGTTAAATGCTATGTTGATGCTATTGTAGAATTTATAAAATATTAAACTTGCTGAAAATTAACAGTTAAATTCACTTTCTTTCAAAGGGCATAAAGGGGAGTGTTTATTTTACATTAACCTTTAATTGTCCATTGGCAAATGTGACCAATCCATAATTAACCTGCCCATCCCCCACAAAAAATTACAGAAATACCATCACATGAAGATCTAAATTAAAAGTTTGCTATGATGGCATTTAACTTGCTCATGTGAACACATAAGCATCTTCATGAAAGTTAATCAAAGTAGAGAAAATTGTCTTGTCAAAACATTTCAAATCTGCCCTAAATCAATAAACCATTTCTAACAACTTATTAAAATACGAAAACGTTTAATCTAAACAATATATACAATTTGTAACTATTATATTTGACAAAATTAATTCCTACATTCAACAATAGTGAAAATGAACATGCATAAATAGAAACAAATAACAAGATACACAGTTAAAATTTTAACAATCAAATTATATTCTGGTTTTGCCATTTGAACTAAATCTATAAAGAAGTATAAAAACTACATGATATATGAATATGATCAAAATTTACATCTATAAGAATAATCTCAACAAAGTTGTAGTAATACTTCAATGATAGAATGAAAGACTTTCTTGGCAACCATACAGAAGTTCTCTTATCAGCCTGGCTGCATTAAATAAAATAAAACTACAAGGGACATCAGCTGCTAACAACAATTAAGTCCTATCAGAAGAAAATAAAAGATCATATAATGCTGGCAAACATGTGATTATAAATCAACAATTGTATATACCTTTATCTCAATTTGTCTCTGAAAACAGTTTGTTGACTCAAACTTGAGAGACAGGACTTCTAACAATACTATACAATATAAAGAATTGTTGTAGAGAATTCTACATTTCTTTTAAGTTTAACTTAGTTAGTCCTTAAAAGCAGCTTACTTATATAAACATACAAATGTACTTGCCATTACCTAAAAATCAGTAATATATTTTAATCATCTTCCAAATGAGAAAGAGAGTTTTATTGTTGGATCTAATATTTCCTGTAACTTGAGGAAAAAGCAATTTTGCAAGAAATGATTTTCATCTAACGATTATGATAATGGCACATATTGAAATAATAATGTACACAGATATTATATTGAGCAGTGAGAAAGAATCATATATCTACATTACTAAACCAGTCATCTAATACAATGATACTTAAAATGAGAAAGCTTTGAGCACTATTGATGGTGAACACATTTTCTAGAAGTTGAACACAAAGCTCAAATGAGTAACCTAAATTTCTGAATGTCTGGATTTCTTTGTAAGTTTTATGATCAAAATAAATTGCCTGAGTCCAAAGTAATATATTCTCTTGCTTTCATGAAATATGCCATGAAAGAGCTTGATCCCAGTTATGTCAGATGCAGAAACACACTAAATGTTTATGGATATTAATTTTGACATGTTTTATTAATCAATGTCAATAAGTGTTTAAATGACATTTGTCATGGTGTTTAATTGATCTATGTCAATAAGTGTTTAAATGACATTTGTCATGGTGTTTAATTGATCTATGTCAATAAGTGTTTAAATGACATTTGTCATGGTGTTTAATTGATCTATATCAATACGTGTTTAAATCACATTTGTCATGGTGTTTAATTGATCTATGTCAATAAGTGTTTAAATGACATTTGTCATGGTGTTTAATTGATCTATATCAATATGTGTTTAAATGACATTTGTCATGGTGTTTAATTGATCCATGCCAATAAGTGTTTAAATGACATTTGTCATGGTGTTTAATTGATCTATATCAATAAGTGTTTAAATGACATTTGTCATGGTGTTTAATTGATCTATATCAATAAGTGTTTAAATGACATTTGTCATGGTGTTTAATTGATCTATATCAATAAGTGTTTAAATGACATTTGTCATGGTGTTTAATTGATCTATATCAATATGTGTTTAAATGACATTTGTCATGGTGTTTAATTGATCTATGTCAATAAGTGTTTAAATGACATTTGTCATGGTGTTTAATTGATCTATGTCAATAAGTGTTTAAATGACATTTGTCATGGTGTTTAATTGATCTATATCAATGTGTTTAAATGACAATGCCATGGTGTTTAATTGATCCATGCCAATAAGTGTTTAAATGACATTTGTCATGGTGTTTAAATGTATAAAGTATTAAATGTTTTAATGACATTTGTCATGGTTTTATTGAATTACTTAATAAATGTTGAAATGTCATTTGTCACACTGTTTTTGTAGATCTCTGTCATAAAGCTGCTTGCTCAATCGCTTTATCAAGTTCTTTAATTTGTTCCGGGATATCATCATTATCAAGCATGATGGGAGCAGATGTTCTTTTCTGTTTTGGAGAATCAAGTTCTGCCTCTAGTGACATCTTAGAAGTCATCATTTCCTCCTTTACTTTCTTACCAAATGCTCGACCTAGTGAACCCTGATAATAAAAATATATACTGTTATGTTAAGGACATTAAACTATATAAACAAATGTGCAGTAATCTTAATTTCAAAGTATGATGGTAAACTTCTCAAACTTGTTCTACAAAAATACACATCTTGCAAATTAAGGTAATAGACCTAGAAGTTTCATTATTAAATAAAGAGCAGATTTAATTGGAATTTAAACAGTCTGATTGTCATGCATTTTGACACATTATTAAGAGTATATAAAGAAGCTTTTTGTTATGTTTACAAAAAGACTGATTGCTATGGTTTTGTTATATTAAGAACTTGAAATGTGTCTACAGGACACTTATGGCATCATTTTATTTGCTGTCATATTACACACTTATGCATACTTGCCAGAATATTTTTCATGGTTATTAAGATCAATTAGCAAACTGTTTCTAAAATGTACATAATTGCAAACAACCAAGATTACAACTAGCAAAGCCATATTGACCTTGAAATCAATGTCCCTACCTAGCTTAACAAATAAACTTACTCTGAGACTGATTCTAGATTTAGAGTGACTAGTAGAGATACTGCTGTGACGTGAAGACCTCCCTAATGTTCCTCTCTTCAATACAATTTGTTCCCTGTAACAATACAAATATAATCAGGTACATATAACAATGCCTTCAGATATATATAACATTGTCTTTACATATATATAACATTGCCTTTACATATATATAACAATGCCTTCAGGTATATATAACAATGCCTTCAGGTAGATATAACATTACCTTTACATATATATAACCATATATAACCATATATATAACAATGCCTTCAGGTATATATTACATTGCCTTTACATTTATATAACCATGCCTTCAAGTTTTTATAACATGTCTTACGGTATGTATAAAAGTGCCTTCAAGTATATATAACAATATCTTACGGTATGTATAACATTGCCTTCAGGTCTAACTACATTCCCTTACATATATATAACAGAGCTATAAGTTGACTAGATGAAGTGGAATTAAAGGAGAATGAATACCTTGCTGGTTTGACTAGTGCCTCTAGTTCAGTCTGTAGATGACGACGTATATAGAGTTTAGAGGGAGGTATATGTAGACATGAGGCAAGAGAATCCGCTGTAAACGTCGGCTCTAATACAATCAATGCACCATGTACACCTGACTGTTTTAAATTGTCGGCAAACTCCTGTAATCAGTTATACAAAATATAGAACATTTAACAATTAACATCATTTAGGTATAATTACAATCTTACATTTACATAACCATGCTTTAAAAGTTACTGTATATGTATTGTCCCGTAACATTTAAATTTTTGCTTATATTTTGTCAAACAAGATCTTCTTGTTAAAAGGATGATGTTTCTTACAAGTATTGACAATAAGTCACAACAAGTTAAAAATAAAAAAATATAGCTTTTCCTTTTTATCCTTGTGCAACAACAAGAGAGATTTGTTTTTGTTTTTATCAAAAGTATGTATTTAAATTCAGAATTACTACAGCTAGATGGCAGACTTTTCTATCATAACTACTCACTTCTAAGTCTATATTCTGTATCCATTCTATAACCCGTTGTGATGTCCATACAAGAGGGTCAGTAAATGTTTTATCACAGTCAAATCTTCTTTGAGCTAACACCTGAAATACACAAAAGATATAACCTGAATTACACAAATGGTAATGTCTAAATTGCACAAACAATATAATACCTGAACTATAGAAAATGTTAAACCTGAATTACACAAAAAGGTAACAGCTGATATACATGTACATAAAAGATAATACCTTAATTGCACAAAAAGGTAACACCTGACTTACACAAAAGAAAGAAACCTGAATTACACAAAGGGTAATGTCTGATTTACACAAAAGGTTTAAACCTCATTTAAACAAAAAGTAGTATCTGAATAACACAAAAGGTTTACACCTGACCTCTTTATCAAATCCAAGTTTCCGTAATAATTGCACAGCATGAAGTATACTAGACTGGTGAAATTTCCTGTGTACGTCCAAATGTTTTTCCATATCTTTACGAGTCAAGTTGTTAAGCATTCGCCCATCTACAAGATTACTCTCAAATATTGGAGAAAATTGTGGCAATCCAATATCATGAAGCCACTTATGTGCCACCCAAGTATGATCCAACATTGAGCACTTTGGGCAACTTCTACAAATAAAAAACTTTTTACATAACAAATAGTTTTTTTCAAAAGACATACCATACATGTATATAACATCTAACATTTTATATGATACATAAAGTTTTGACAGAAACAATATCATTTTAATTAGCTTTGAATTATTAACTATGTTTGCCTGAATAAAGTGAGTTCTTGTATACACATAAGTTAGTTTAGCATAATGTATAACAGTAAAGTACGGCTTACCCAATAACTAAATTTCTCTGCTCCTCTATAGCAAGGCGGAGTTTCTTCTTGTGTAGTGGGTGTTTAATTTCAAGAGCAGAAGCCAGGTCGTTATCACTCATACCAAGCAGCACCTATAAACACATAACCTCATAGATTTATCATACCACTAGTTACACATATAAACACATAACCTCATAGATTTATCATACCACTAGTTACACATAACCTCATAGATTTATCATACCACTAGTTACACATATAAACACATAACCTCATAGATTTATCATACCACTAGTTACTACACATAACCTCATAGATTTATCATACCACTAGTTACACATATAAACACATAACCTCATAGATTTATCATACCACTAGTTACACATATAAACACATAACCTCATAGATTTATCATGCCACTAGTTACACATATAAACACATAACTTCATAGATTTATCATGCCACTAGTTACACATATAAACACATAACCACTAGTTACACATATAAACACATAACCTCATAGATTTATCATACCACTAGTTATACATAAAAATAATTTGCCTCATAGATTAATCATATCTAGAGTATAACTTTTCAACACATAACCTCATAGATTTATCATACCACTAGTTACACATATAAACACATAACCTCATAGATTTATCATACCACTAGTTACACATAAAAATAATTTGCCTCATAGATTAATCATATCTAGAGTATAACTTTTCAACACATAACCTCATAGATTTATCATACCACTAGTTACACATATAAACACATAACCTCATAGATTTATCATACCACTAGTTACACATGTAAACACATAACCTCATATATTTATCATACCACTAGTTACACATATAAACACATAACCTAATATATCTATCATGCCACTAGTTACACATATAAACACATAACCTCATAGATTTATCATACCACTAGTTGCACATATAAACACATAACCTCATAGATTTATCATACCACTAGTTACACATATAAATAATTTGCCTCATAGATAAATCATATCTAGAGTATCACCTTTCAACACATAACCTCATAGATTTATCATACCACTAGTTACACATATAAATAATTTGCCTCATAGATTAATAATATCTAGAGTATCACCTATAAACACATAACCTCATATTTTTTGTACTTTAAGTAGCATCCATCAACACTTAACCTCATACATTTTCTTTTACCTCAATTAAAGCATTAAAATTCAAGCCAAGTTTTAAAAAGTAGCAAAAAAATATTCTCATAATAATACTAAATAAAATTTCAAGCCTAACTTTTAAGTGTACACCAACAAGCATGTTAGAACAATCTCTTTTGGGTAATAAAGGGTTTCCTTTAAAGTGTTGTTTGAATTTTCCACCGTAGTTCGGGGTTAAGTACAGTGGGCGGAACGTATTTAATTATTTTAAAAAACTGATAACTAAAAGGCACCGAGAAACAATATCAAATGTACTTGTTGGTACTGAAATATAGTAGTCATTACACCATTGTATAACATTTTTTACAGTTATATTTGAAGGTTATATACATTTTATTTGAACATGTTCATACAAAAGGACCAAAATAGACTGTGGTCTATAAAGTCAAAAGTTTATTGTATATAGTTTTACAGTGAAAATGAATACAACAAAATTACTCATCAAAGTGAAATCATATCCTGAATTTTCAAAAACAAAACAGGAATGGACAGCAAAAGTTAAGAATATAAAAAGTGGAGGTCTAAATAAATTTTTATTGAACTACCATCTGTTTCTTCACAAGACATGGCTAAAGAACGGCGTGTTTTCCCGCGGGAGAAGACCTTAGACAGTGATCCAAGACTGATTCTCTTTTTCTTCCTCTGTTCCAATGATGTATCTAAAATGTCTTCTGTTTTATTACTGTCCATCAAATCATTGTTGTTATCAAGGAAGGTGTTCAGGGGCGTGAATGAATTGTCCCGATCATGTTTGTTGGCAATCTTTGGTGTACTTGTTGGTACTGAAATATAGTAGTCATTACACCTTTGTATAACATTTTTTACAGTTATATTTGAAGGTTATATACATATTATTTGAACATGTTCATACAAAAGGACCAAAATAGACTGTGGTCATAAAGGCAATATGCCATGATAAAAATATCTATTTACAAACTAACCCACAATTAAGACAACTTGGTACAGATGTAGGTCTTAATAGATGGTTTTATTGTATAGACATTAATCTATAGTACAATATAGCTTCTATAGCTTTTATTAGTTTTTCACCAATGCATTACTCATTCTATAATATACAAGGTCAGTTACCATGGAAACATTCCTCTTTAGAACTATCATTGGCTGATGGTGGTGGTGTATCAAATGGTGGTAGATCATCACTTGTTGGTGTGTGAGAGTCCAAACTCTTTGGTGTACTTGGTAGATCCAGCGTATACAACCGACTCTGTGCAATCTGCTCACGTAGCTAGAAATAAACAATCACATTTGGTTACCTAAATATATTAACTGTACTATAAATATACAATGTATGTCAAAACTGAAATAAAAGTTTAGAGTTCACAGTTTATTGAAATAATGATAAATTCACCAATAATCACCTCTATCAACTCTGTTTCTAATTTGTGTATATGTTTTTCCCTTTCTTCAGAATGTGTCTGTAGGAATACTGCTTGCTCAGCTGCGTGACGAGCCTTCTGTATTATATCCCATTTCTCACGATCACAATGTTCCTTCTCTACACATAACTGAAATTATCACAATATCTTTACCTTAATGCATTATCTAATGTAATTCTGAACTTTAATAAGTGCATGTAGTGAAAACATCAGATTCTTCCAACAATAACAATCATAATGATGCATCTTAAGTTTCAAAGATAAACTATAACATAAACCTATTTAACTGATGAAAGTTATCTAGTTATAGAATTGCCTAGTTACATGATGAAATTTACCTTGTTACCTGACTACTTTATGGAAATTACCTTGTTACATGATGGAAGTTACCTTGTAACATGATGGAAGTTACCTTAGTTTATTATGGAAGTTACCTCACTATATTTTGGAAGTTCCTTCTTGCATTATGGACGTTACCTTGTTACACATGATTGAACCAAGTTACCTATGTACATAATGAAATTAACCCGATACAAGATGGAAGTTACCTGTTTAATTGTATCATCACTTTCTCTCATTCTCTGCTCATAATTACGTATGAAGTCACGAAGTTCTGCTTCCTTATCCTCTAATGTTCCATATAATTGTTTCATCTGATTCAGTAACTCCAATTTCTCCCCTTTTAACCGCTTTCTGTCAGCTTTAAGTGCTACAAAATGTAAAGGGAAGTAACTTTTGTAGAAGTATTTTGATTAAAAAAAATATTACCTCCCTTTAACCAATGATTACAACAACTCAGGCATGCATCAAATTCATCTAAATCCTATCTTTTGATCTTGGAGAATAACAATAATTTGCCCACTTTATATTTCATTTAGATTTTTCTAATTAAATGTTTATACAAATGTACATAACTGACATGTAAATAAAACAAACATATAATAATTTGGTAGATTTTTATAATTACTGAATCTATGCAAGTACAGTTTCAGATTATCTTCCATAATTAGTTAATAAAATATCACAAATTAATGGTGTCAAAAATGATAGAGATATTAAACTATATATAAAAATCTTTACATCATAATATTTTATAACATTCTCATACAATATCACTTAGCAGGCCAAAACACTGTACCACTACTACATGTGTAATACTCAAACTTAGTAAGGATCATTTTTTTCATTTAATCACAATTCAAAAATCAGATAGTTATCAAAGATAAACCCATAATAAAACTGTAGACCAGATGGTGATTTGATGTGTACACTATGCACATGAAGCCCAAGATAAAACATACACATACAAACTGACTTCACATGGCCTGATACCTACATGAACATTTTTACATTTAGCAAAGTTTCACTTACTTTATTGTCAATATTTGACTCAATATAAGTATGGCAGATCAACAATGATAAAAAATTATCTAAGAGAGGATGAGATAAATAAGGGGAATTGGAATGCTTCAAATGTATTGCATTTGCAGGCCCGAGGTCTAGAATGCTTAACCACTGAAGCTTATGACCGAATTCTTAACAATGAAGCTAGGTGCTACTGATTCCGTAACACAACAATGTTACGTGGCAACTTGATGAAATCAGTTGCATGAAGCAGGGTTAAGCTGCCTGAAATGGTATGGGTGGGGATTAGGGCTTAGGGAAAAACAGATCTACATGTCGTAGAAACAGCACACTGGCGTCTGAAAGATACTGAAGTGTAATTTTGGATCTTTATGTATGACCATAAAAAAATTATGCAGGTGCTGTAGGTGATAATAATGCCTGTGCACACATGACAACTTCCTAGTGATCATTATAGCTCACTTTTTTCTTAAAAACAAACAAATTTATATCCTGCAGACATTACCACTAAGACACTAAGACCTGTACACACTGCCACTAAGATAACATATAAGCTGTACACATTACCACAATGATAATATATAACCAGTAAACATTACCACTATAATTATATATAACCATACACATTGACATAATATACTTATACATAACCTGTATAAATTACCTGCTAAAGCTTCTTTTGCTCTGTTTAGATCTTGTTTAGTTTGTATTAAGTCAAGTTTCAGTTCCCCATAGCTAGGGTGGTCACTGTTGACCACCTTTAAACTGCGCAACTCACTTATCTCTCTAGTCAATTTTCGAACATTATTTTCCAACCTCTGATTCTCTTCTTTTAATCTTTTCAACTCATTTTCTTCATCTGCTTTTTGACGAGAATTATCTAAAGAAAGAAATTCACCTTTTAATTCATGATGAAGGTATCAATTCTTATATAAAACATTAAAGCAGCATGCATAAAGATTTCTTCAAATTTATAGAAGCAATACATTTGTTATGTGCCAATGTATTTTTCTAGATACTTTGTTCCCTCAAATCGAGGTTAGCAGCCTGAATTTAACTGGAAATGGCTGGAACAAAAAGTAATTGGCCTTTGCCACATCCCTGTAGTCTGACCAGGCTCTAATCTTGGCTTAAATAATGAAATCCTCAGAGTTTTAATGGAGAAGGTCAAATTCATTTCAAAAATTGAGCAGGATAAAGGGTAAAATTCTATATCTAATAAAATTTTTAATAGAATTTAATGTAGCTTTTTACATTAAAAAGTTAAAGTGAATTGGTCTATAATGGAAAGCCTGTAATACAATAAATAAATATGTAGATAGTATTTTGTATCAGACATAACAACAAACTAATATTTTATAAAAAATATCCAAATGATACATTTCTATTGTTTTTATCTTTGAAATATGTGTGGAAAACCTGTCCATTGTAGACCAATCCACTTAAAATACAGTATGTTGTGACTGTTGTCTATGCTATATGCATATAACTAATTGGGATTATAACAAAAACAACAACAATGTATGTATACAACAGTGAAGTCTGACCACTTAATGGATCTTCTGACTTGTAATAAATGACCTGTAAGCTAACATATGGCTAAAACATAACTTGTACCATTATTAATGGTTCTTACAGATAATTTCTGACAGTAGACTGCAATTATTTCAATTATAGCCCTAGTATAATCATAATATTTATTGACGTCTCACATCTACTATCTTAAATAATCAGATTAAGAAAATTAATACAGACTGTTCAATAAAACATTCTATTAATATAGCAGGTAAAATAAAAGATGAGAAAATCCTTGAAACAGGTGTATTATTTCAAAAATAAATTGAAACTATTGTGTAGGGTTAACTGGTTAAACTTTTGCACTGCTATTGTGTAGTGTGAAAAACAAGAATCTTTATGTTTTGTTAAACTGCTGTAGAGTGAACAGACAAGAATTTTTGTAATATTGATTATATACATTGATAAATATGTATAGTTAACTTTTTGCAATACCATATATTGTATAAAGTGAACAGAAAAGAATACAATTATACTTTGCAATACCACTGTATAGAGTAAACAGAAAAGAATATATACTTTGCAATACCATTGAATAAGTGAACAGAAAAGAATATATAATTTGCAAAAACCATTGAATAAGTGTACAGAAAAGAATATACACTTTGCAATACCATTGAATAAGTGAACAGAAAAAAATACATATTTTGCAATACCATTGGATAAGTGAACAGAGAAGAATATATACTTTTGCAATACCATTGAATAAGTGAACAGAAAAGAATATTATTTTGCAATACCATTGTATAAGTGAACAGAAAAGAATATTACTTTGCAATACCATTGTATAAGAAAACAGTAAAGAATTATAATTAAACTTTGTAATACCATTGTATAAAGTGAAAACAGAAATGAATATACTGTATACTTTGCATTGTATCAAGTGAACAGCAAATAATATATACTTTAAAATACCATAGTATAGAGAGAACAGAAGAAAAAAATATAGTTAACTTTTGCAATATCATTGTGCAGAGATGATGTAAAGACAATTCAATTCTATATAAAGACCATTGATGAAAACCTTACAGAAATGAAATCATAAAATGTCTTATTATTATCATCTAAGATTTGACAAAAGTCATAGAAACTATGAACTAAACATACAACGCATTACAAAACTTACACTGCAATTCCACATTCTCTACATGTACTCCATTTTCTATTTTTGTTGACTGATTTTCACTTAGTTCAGACAAACGTTTATTTGTATCTTCAAGTTCTGCTCGTAATGCGCTAACTTCTTGGTTAGCAGCACTGATAGATCCATCAATTTTTGTTGCTAGTTGTTTATTATCTTCAACCATTGTTCTAAACTTGGCTTGAGCGTCATTTAATAACCTCCGGATTAACACCATAGAAGAATGAAGTGTTTCCTGTTCCTTTGGTCCTAGATCTTTGTCATTTTCTATATGTTCCCTGCTTGTACTAACATCCCCACCGTGAAATATAAACTGTACTATCTGGTCATTTAGTGTGTCCAGTGACTGTATTGCTGCAAGTATAAATACATAGATACATTATAACAATAAGCTTTTACTCAACACATAAATTACTGCTAACCTGATTTTATATTCCATCAAATAAATTTTAAAACAAAAAACAAAAACAAAAGAAATCCCATTAACAAATAAATGAGCAATATTAAATATGAAATTTAATTTAATTACTGGTATATCTTTTTAATTTAGTGCAAAATTTCTTTTCATTTATTTTCCATTTGGAACTCGTATGTAGTATTGTTGTATGCAACAAAAAAATGAAGATATCTGTTTACAAAAGTTAGTTAAAAAATAATTATAGTCTTTTCATTAAACAGAACTAAATAACACTAAATAACCTCTGTATTTTAACTTCTAAAATTACAATAAAACCTTGCCAAAAAACGTTTTAAACAGAGCCCAATTCTACAGGAAATCAGTCATGTAAAACATTTTCCTACATTTCAGTAATTCTACATTATAAAATCCAGATAAACACACCTCTTAAGTGAGCAACTACTAAAAAACTTTCTTCCTTATTCCACATGTACAATCCAGTTGTTTATAAGTTAGTAAACATACAAGTGTGTATTAAACTTGTTGAGAAGCGACTCTGATTTTTCACATGTAACTTGGTACATGTTTGTTTCTATGTGGAGAAACTTCAGTAGCAGTTTGATTAGTGTTAGAGATAAAAACTATTTAATCTTGATAAAATACCTCAACATTCATGCAGCCACTGGCAGACGCAAAATAATCCAATAAATTACCTCAAGCACTTATCAAAAGAGAATGACGTAAAAAAAATAAGTTACGTTTTACACGAAATGGGAATCTACTTAGTCAGGCAATTATAGAAAAGGGTAGACTTGTAATAGAAATTATTACAGGTGTTATAATTGTAGAATCTGGGTGAGAACAACTTAAAATGGCAAATAAAAGATAGTAAAGTATTGTAATACAGTTTCTAGCTAGCAAGTTATATAAAATGCCTGGTAGTTGTTGGCAAGTTAAAGTTTGATTATTTAGATATAGTTAGGCAACATGCTGACTAACTAGTCAGTTATGGAACTGACAAGTTATGGAATTGTATGGAACTAGTCTCTAGATATATTCTTTATCTACAGTCTATATCCAGACTTTTCTTAAACATAAATGTTTATCAAGATTTCAGTTATCTCTAGAGTTGCCCATGCTCATGTTTATACCATCAAACATTTTTCATCAGTGAATCATTTTTTAGTTTTACACTGAGTACATATAAAAGAGAGCCAGAAATATACTTTAAGACATTCATTTAATTACAGGCTGTTCAAACATATTTATTTCAACAACAATTCTGACTGAATCATCAATGGGACATTACAGGTCATTACTGATAATTAAATATTTACTGTTTAAAATAATTACTATTTACTGAATTTCAATACCACAGAATTAAATATTAATTCAAAACAGATTTATCATAATCATTTTGGTAAGAACTTTATGTCTGATTGTCTTGGGAGTGATAAGTAAGTTTCCTGCACTAACAATGGATGCTGGACAGTATATGTGATCACAACTGCACACCTTGATCTGGTGAGCTAAAAATATATACTTTAAAATATTTCCATCAATAATAAAACATTGTCTATATTCCCTAATGATTGTGTACATATGGTAACATAAATAATTCACCAACATCTCCTGCCAATATACTTGCATGTTTAATGTCTGTATTGTCAGAAACTCTCAGTACATGCATTCATGATGATTTTTCAGGCCAAAGAATTGACTTCCTTTGAAATACACAAGAACTGAATAAAAGTAGGATTTTCAATGGTCATTTTCTTCTTATAACACCAAAAGAAATCTTTTACTATTTCCCTGTTATTAAAAAGTGCCAACATCTGTGGTTGCATGGTTATTACCTTGCCATGTAGTGTTGTGGTTAAAATATTAATTTGATAATATGAAAAAAAACATGAACAATGTTTTTTCAAAATATAACAAACCACAGATCACTAAAATTAAAGTACTCAATGCTCAAACATATGTCTAGGGTTAAAAAAATCTGCACTATAAGCTCAGTAATAATGTAAGGTATGATTGATCTTAAAAGCGGCCTCTGTAGGACTTGTTTCAGTAATTTTATCATGGAAAAGCGCATCATATGACTGTTAAGCCTTCCATGAGAAATTATAACACGTCAGTGACATTGGTTTCTAAATATAGAAGATAAGAGGCATTGAGGGGTTTCCTTATTGTTTATGTATTTTATCATTGGCAAATTTCATTATTTCCCCCTTAATTCTTTTGATTTGACAATTTATTATATGATTTATCTAAAAATAATATATTTAACCTTTAGAAAAGCTGAAGGCCTCTTTAATGGACCTGTATTATTATATATACATGTAACAACCTTTTCTGATTTAGAAAATCATGCAAATCAATTAACTAGGTTTAAGAATCCCCTTTCAAAATATATTTTATTTAGTTCTGTCCATTGTTTCTCATTTAGGGCACACACATTCTTTTACTTAAGGACCATACACAGCTTGTCATGGAATGGGGCATACAATTGTCACATTGAAGGTTCCATGATAACCACCATATGAACACATTTCCTGATGTTTCAAAATTTAAAATTCTAATTTTACCATTTCATGTTATTGCCACATGAGTGTTGTTTGTGCCATGTGAAGGCCGTAAAAAGTCGCCCCTTAAATACAATTACAGATGTTATATTTCCGATCCTTGAAGATCTGCTGATGTTTCTAAATTCAAAATTTTACCATTTTTCATATTACATCCTTTTTAAGCAAGACCACAAGATGAGATACATGCCAAATATCTAAGATCTCGGCATTGTAGTTTCTGAGAAGTTCAGCAAAATAATTCTAAATTGATTAAATTGTCTACTTATGACTAATGACTACTTATGACATTCCAATCCTATTTTTATAAAGATTCTAAGTACTTTAACTTTCAATATCAAAATGAACAAAATATACTCACAAGTTATGTATTTCCCACACTGCAACTTAGGATATCAGAAGAATTAATATTCCTTTGTATGACTATAATATCAGAGCATTGATGTCACTGTGAACCCTTTCTAGCAACATTGAAATTGTGTGAACTATGACCACAGGTACCCCCATGTGAAGTATGGCTAAAATTATCCCTGTAGCCATATCCAGCACTTGGTTATTTTCTACAATTTAACCATTTGACCAATTATGGACAATAAATCTACTTAATGCTTGCGGTCACAACTGGTCAAGGATAGTGAAAAGTTACGGTGTTAATTCATACAATGTCCTAACAGTCAATTCAGCGTATAATTCTTTAATTCTGTAATTTGTTTAGAAGTAAATTATGTGGATTTCTATTGTGTACAGGTTGAAGGGATCAAAAAGTCTTATTAAATAAAAATATTTACATAACAGTTTGAAGTAGTGTGAAGTAATGTGATTGGAAAACTACTGAGAGAAGAAACCCCAAATCATAAATATGGTAAAATATAGCTAAATAAATAATAAATACGGCAAAATTGTCAGATCATAAAATTTATATTGTAATACAGCCAGATCATAAATTTATATGGTAAAAAAGCCAGATATAGTAAATGTAAAACAGCCAGATAACAAATATGATGGTAAAACAGCCAGATCAGAAATATGATAAAACAGCCAGATCATAACTATGGTAAAACAGCCAAAATACAGTAAAACAGCCAGATCAGAAAAACAGCCAGATCAGAAATAAGGTAAAACAGTCACATCATAAATATGGTAAACCAGCCAGAACAGAAATATGGTAAAACAGCCAGATAACAAATATGGTAAAACAGCCAGATCAGAAATATGGTAAAACAGCCAGATCAGAAATGTGGTAAAACAGCCAGATCAGAAATGTGGTAAAACAGCCTGATCAGAAATGTGGTAAAACAGCCAGATCAGAAATGTGGTAAAACAGCCAGATCAGAAATATGGTAAAACAGCCAGATCAGAAATATGGTAAACCAGCCAGATAACAAATATGGTAAAACAGCCAGATCAGAAATATGGTAAAACAGCCAGATCAGAAATGTGGTAAAACAGCCAGATCAGAAATGTGGTAAAACAGCCAGATCAGAAATATGGTAAACCAACCAGATAACAAATATGGTAAAACAGCCAGATCAGAAATATGGTAAAACAGCCAGATCAGAAATGTGGTAAAACAGCCAGATCAGAAATGTGGTAAAACAGCCTGATCAGAAATGTGGTAAAACAGCCAGATCAAAAATGTGGTAAAACAGCCAGATCAGAAATATGGTAAAACAGCCAGATCAGAAATGTGGTAAAACAGCCAGATCAGAAATGTGGTAAAACAGCCTGATCAGAAAATGTGGTAAAACAGCCAGATCAGAAATATGGTAAAACAGCCAGATCAGAAATATGGTAAACCAGCCAGATAACAAATATGGTAAAACAGCCAGATCAGAAATATGGTAAAACAGCCAGATCAGAAATGTGGTAAAAACAGCCAGATCAGAAATGTGGTTAAAACAGCCTGATCAGAAATGTGGTAAAACAGCCAGATCAAAAATGTGGTAAAACAGCCAGATCAGAAATATGGTAAAACAGCCATATCAGAAATATGGTAAAATAGCCAGATAACAAATATAGTAAAACAACCAGATCAAAAATGTGGTAAACAGCCAGATCAAAAATGTGGTAAAACAGCCAGATCAGAAATATGGTAAAACAGCCAGATCAGAAATATGGTAAAACAGCCAGATCAGAAATATGGTAAAACAGCCAGATCAGAAATATGGTAAAACAGCCAGATCAGAAATGTGGTATAACAGCCAGATCAGAAATATGGTAAAACAGCCAGATCAGAAATGTGGTAAAACAGCCAGATCAGAAATATGGTAAAACAGCCAGATCAGAAATATGGTAAAACAGCTAGTATCAGAAATGTGGTAAAACAGCCAGATCAGAAATAATGGTAAAACAGCCAGATCAGAAATATGGTAAAACAGCCAGATCAGAAATAATGGTAAAACAGCCAGATCAGAAATATGGTAAAACAGCCAGATCAGAAATATGGTAAAACAGCCAGATCAGAAATATGGTAAAACAGCCAGATCAGAAATATGGTAAAACAGCCAGATCAGAAATATGGTAAAACAGCCAGATCAGAAATATGGTAAAAACAGCCATATCAGAAATATGGTAAAACAGCCAGATCAGAAATGTGGTAAAACAGCCAGATCAGAAATATGGTTAAACAGCCAGATCAGAAATATAGTAAAACAGCCAGATCAGAAATGTGGTAAAACAGCCAGATCAAAAATGTGGTAAAACAGCCAGATCAGAAATATTGGTAAAACAGCCAGATCAGAAATATAGTAAAACAGCCAGATCAGAAATATAGGAAAACAGCCAGATCAGAAATATGGTAAAACAGCCAGATCAAAAATGTGGTAAAACAACCAGATCAGAAATATGATAAAACAGCCAGATCAGAAATATGGTAAAATAGCCAAATCAGAAATGTGGTAAAACAGCTAGATCAGAAATGTGGTAAAACAGCCAGATCAGAAATGTGGTAAAACAGCCAGATCAGAAATATGGTAAACCAGCCGGATCAGAAATATTGTAAAACAGCCAGATCAGAAATATAGTAAAACAGCCAGATCAGAAATATGGTAAAACAGCCAGATAAAAAATGTGGTAAAACACCCAGATCAGAAATATTGTAAAACAGCCAGATCAGAAATATGGTAAAACAGTCAGATCAGAAATATGGTAAAACAGCCAGATCAGAAATATTGTAAAACAGCCAGATCAGAAATATTGTAAAACAGCCAGATCAGAAATATGGTAAAACAGCCAGATCAGAAATATAGGAAAACAGCCAGATCAGAAATATGGTAAAACAGCCAGATCAAAAATGTGGTAAAACAACAGATCAGAAATATGATAAAATAGCCAGATCAGAAATATGGTAGGCCTGTGAAAAGCCAAAAAGCAAATATATTGCTGGCATAGTTTGCAGAGTATTGATAAATTTTTTGATCATTATAAACAATGACATAAGGTTGGTTTAAGCACAAGGTAATAGTGGTACTAATAAGGTTCGGGAAGATTTGAGAAAGACCAACTAATTTGCCACATATCAATGTGAATTGGTCTATAATAGGCACATATTCCATAAGTATTTTATATAAATGATAGAACCAATACATATTTCTTGGGTGGAAAAAAGAGTTCTATGGACATTTTGATATGATGAATAATAATATCTTGTTCTGGAACCATTTATTTTCTTAGTACACTGTATAATGAAATCTTCATAAGTATATTGTTAAAAATAGCCGTTTTCATTGAAAAGCCTCCTGTTACAAGTTCAAACTGCTATAAAACTATGAAAAATGCTTAAATATGTTGACTGGACCGTAGCCTCTGTAACAGCATGCTGTAACACCATGGCAACGGGGGGACGTCTCAAAATTGCCAAAAATCAATATTTTGCATTGTTTTTTTTCCATCAAAACTGATTTCAAAGTGCTGTAACTTCTCAATGGATTGAGATTGAGTAGAAGGCTTTTCAGCGTTAGTTACACGTTACCTTACGTTCAACCTGAGGCCATTTTTAGCCTGTCATATGTCCAAAATTTTCTTGGCAATGAAGGGGGCTGCTGCCTCCCTTCAAACCCCCCGAAACAGAAGGAGGGCACATCCTTCTGGCAACCTCCTGATGTACCTTTTTGATAGGGGGCAGCGCCGAAAAAATGATCACTTTTTTTAACAACATTCCAATCAAACAAAAGCTGTCGGTAGGACAGCAAAGCTCGACTATTCTTAGTGCTTGATAGTAAAAAAAAATGCTTGATACAGTTACCTCCTCCTGTTTACAGGTTGGGGTCATGATGGTGAACAAGTGTGCAAAGTTTCAAAGCCATATGTCAATGGACTTTGAAAATATTTGAACTATTACAAAAACTTTAACGTAAATTCTAAGTCGAAAAAGGGGCATAATTTTGTCAAAATGCTTGATAGAGTTACCTCCTCCTGTCTACAGGTTGGGGTCATGATGGTGAACAAGTGTGCAAAATTTCAAAGCCATATTCAATGGACTTTGAAAATATTTGAACTATTACAAAAACTTTAACGTAAATTCTATGTCGAAAAAGGGGCATAATTCTGTCAAAATGCTTGATACAGTTACCTCCTCCTGTCTACAGGTTGGGGTCATGATGGTGAACAATGTGCAAAGTTTCAAAGCCATATGTCAATGGACTTTGAAAATATTTGAACTATTACAAAAAACATTTAACGTAAATTCTAAGTCGAAAAAAGGGGCATAATTCTGTCAAAATGCTTGATAGAGTTACCTCCTCCTGTCTACAGGTTGGGGTCATGATGGTGAACAAGTGTGCAAAGTTTCAAAGCCATATGTCAATGGACTTTGAAAATATTTGAACTATTACAAAAACTTTAACATAAGTGGTTACGCCGACGCCGACGCTTGGGTGACTGCAATAGCTCTACTTATTCTTATCGAATAGTCGAGCTAAAAACAGTGTTGGGGCCTAAATAGGATAATTTTTCACTGTTTGAGGCCTCCAAAGGGGGGGGGCGGTCAAAAAGCCGTCAAAACACGAGAATATGAAGTACAGGGTTCAAATATCAGTCCTTATTTATTCCAAAACATCCAGATATTCCTGCTATTTTTAAAGCATAGAACATAAAAACAGTATATATTAAAGTGACCATGTCCACATTTAACTACCTGATTTTAGATTTATAATATCATCATAAAAACATATTCAGTAAAATTATATTATAATTTCTTGATGCCCGTTCTGATTGTATAATTAAACATTATATAGGTTACCTGTAATGTGATGTTTACAAAAAAAAGAAAATGATGGTTTACTTGATATATGATGAGTTAATTCCCCTTTCTCAATAAATTCCCGGACTGGATGGTATAATGTTTTCCTGCAGATTTCAGACAGTATAATTATTTTTTGGAGTGGTGTCAAGCCATCCAAAAATAACATGTTTTTGATGAATTAAAACATTTTTAAAACTATTTGAATTAAATGATAAAAATTGTGTAAAATTATATCATAATTTGTTTTGCTTTTAACTGAGGTTTTTTTTTACATTCACAGAAAAGTTTATTTGCAAAATTTTGACCGCACCAACATCTCTAATATTACAGTATAATATTGACAAGTTACATAATGAATGGTAGTTTGTAAATGACAGGTGTACTACATTTGTATGTTATCTCTTCAGGCATGTCACAGTGTCCCCTTTGATGTAATATAACCATGTAATTACATACTATATAAACTATAAATACCTGTTGAAGGATTCTTTTATGTCAGGACAACTGTTTCATTTAAATATACATTTGTTTACTTATTATGCTCATCCTTGAGTAAAATATATTTTCATCACAGAAATTTATTAAAATCTAAGAAATTCTTACTAAATATGTTTAATTTGAACAAAAGAAAGATTAAACTACGTATGGGAAGCTGCTTTCCCTATTAGTATTACAGATCAAGTAAAGTTGATCTTTTCCTAAAAAAAATGCCACACTAAATCATCTATAGTTTGTAGAATTTCAAACATATAGATATCTAGTTTGAGTGAAGTCAAAACATGTCTATTTAATATTTACTAAGAGACTGTGTAGCAATTATCAATATTTTCTAATATCAAATTTGAGCATAGTATATCTTTAAACGATTCTTTAAAATTGCAATGTCCTTGAAATTTGAAGCACTTCCAGCTTAAACCGTCTGTCCCCTCTGTTTGTAAAAATATCTAACACTGATCACCTCTAAGGTGCATACATAAAACATTGCTGATAAATCTAACACTGGCCATTCATGGTAACCATCCAACACTGAAAGTCTTATACTAAACACAGACAACTTCCCGTATAAATCTAATGCTGACACTTTCTGGTAACCATCCAACACTGAAAACTACTGTAATATGTCTTATACTAAACACAGACAACTTCCCGTATAAATCTAATGCTGACACTTTCTGGTAACCATCCAACACTGAAAACTGCTGTAATATGTCTTATACTAAACACAGACAACTTCTTCTATAAATCTAATACTGACACCTTCTGATAATCATCCAACACTGAAAGCTGTTGGTATATGTCTTATACTAAACACAGAAAACTTCCCGTATAAATCTAATACTGACACCTTCTGGTAACCATCCAACACTGAAAACTGTTGGTATATATCTTACACTAAACACAGACAACTTCTCCTATAAATCTAATACTGACACTTTCTGGTAACCATCAAACACTGAAAACTGCTGGTATATATCTTACACTAAACACAGACAACTTCTCCTATAAATCTAATACTGACACTTTCTGGTAACCATCAAACACTGAAAACTGTTGGTATATATCTTACACTAAACACAGACAACTTCTCCTATAAATCTAATACTGACACTTTCTGGTAACCATCCAACACTGAAAACTGCTGGTATATATCTTACACTTAACACAGACAACTTCTTCTATAAATCTAATGCTGACACTTTCTGGTAACCATCAAACACTGAAAACTGCTGGTATATATCTTACACTTAACACAGACAACTTCTTCTATAAATCTAATACTGACACTTTCTGGTAACCATCAAACACTGAAAACTGCTGGTATATATCTTACACTTAACACAGACAACTTCTTCTATAAATCTAATACTGACACCTTCTGGTAACCATCAAACACTGAAAACTGCTGGTATATATCTTACACTAAACACAGACAACTTCTCCTATAAATCTAATACTGACACTTTCTGGTAACCATCCAACACTGAAAACTGTTGGTATATATCTTACACTTAACATAGATAACTTCCTGTATAAATCTAATACTGACACCTTCTGGTATAAATCTTTCACTGAAAACTGCTGGTTAATATATCTTACACTTAACATAGATAACTTCCTGTATAAATCTAATGCTGACACCTTCTGGTATAAATCTTTCACTGAAAACTGCTGGTTAATATATCTTACACAACTTCCCATATAAATCTAATACTGACCTCTCTGGTATTTATCTAGAACTGTGCTTGGTTTATATCTAATACTGACCTCCTCTGGTATATATCTAACATTGACCACAGAAGGTATAAATCTAACACTGGCCACTGAAGGTATATATCTAACAGAGACCACAGCTGGTATATATCTAACACAGACCACAGCTGGTATATATCTAACACCGGCCACTGAAGGTATATATCAAACACTGGCCGCTGAAGGTATAAATCTAACAGAGACCACAGCTGGTATATATCTAACACCGTCCACTGAAGGTGTATATCTAACAGAGACCACAGCTGGTATAAATCTAACACAGACCACAGCTGGTGTATATCTAACACCGGCCACTGAAGGTATATATCTAACACTGGCCACTGAAGGTATAAATCTAACAGATACCACAGCTGGTATAAATCTAACACACACCACAGTTGGTATATATCTAACACCAGCCACTGAAGGTATATATCTAACACTGGCCACTGAAGGTATAAATCTAACAGAGACCACAGAAGGTATATATCTAACACTGGCCACTGAAGGTATATATCTAACACCGGCCACTGAAGGTATAAATCTAACACAGACCACGGTATATATCTAACAGTGACCACAGCTGGTATATATCTAACACTGGCCACTGAAGGTATATATCTAACACTGGCCACTGAAGGTGTTTATCTAACAGAGACCACAGCTGGTATAAATCTAACACAGACCACTGAAGGTGTATATCTAACACCGGCCACTGAAGGTATATATCTAACACTGGCCTATGAAGGTATATATGTAACACTGGCCACTGAAGGTATAAATCTAACAGAGACCACTGAAGGTATATATCTAACACTGGCCACTGAAGGTATATATCTAACACTGGCTACTGAAGGTATAAATCTAACACAGACCACAGCTGGTATATATCTAACACCAGCCACTGAAGGTATATATCTAACACTGGCCACTGAAGGTATATATCTAACACTGGCTACTGAAGGTATAAATCTAACAGAGACCACAGCTGGTATAAATCTAACACAGACCACAGCTGGTATATATCTAACACCAGCCACTGAAGGTATATATCTAACACTGGCCACTGAAGGTATAAATCTAACAGAGACCACAGCTGGTATATATCTAACACCGGCCACTGAAGGTGTATATCTAACACTGGCCACTGAAGGTATATATCTAACACTGGATACTGAAGGTATAAATCTAACAGAGACCACAGCTGGTATATGTCTAACACCGGCCACTGAAGGTGTATATCTAACACCGGCCACTGAAGGTATATATCTAACACTGGCCACTGAAGGTATAAATCTAACACAGACCACAGCTGGCCTAAATCTAACACAGACCACAAACACTGGCCACTGAAGGTATATATCTAACAGAGACCACTGCTGGTATAAATCTAACACACAATGGTATTTATCTAACAAAAAAACTTGTTGTTTGTCTAACGCTAACCACTCTTGATATATCTTTTACACTGACCACTCCTGGTATGTACATGTGTTAAGCAGACCATTTTTTGTATATATATCTAACAATGATCAATTTTGTATTAATATTGACCTGATTTTTTGTATCTATATTATAGCGTATGCTTACACCTTTTGGTGTATATGTCTAACACTGACTCCATGGATAAAAATAAAACACTGACCACAGTTGGTATACATCAATTAATAACACTGGCCACTAGCTGCTGGTACACTTACATTTAGAACTAATATGATATATGATATGTACAAATTTCTACATTTTGTACCATTCATGCCTCAAGCAAACCTTTTATAGTCCATGCTCATTATATGGACATTATTTGAGTGTACACCTGTGAAATGATTATACATAATAGTTGTAATAATCTCTAAACTACCATAATAATCTCGACAATAAACTTAATGGAGGTTGACATTTCAAATAATATCTACCACTCTCTTTAAACTGTTATTTAAAACAGAAGATTTCTTTACAGTCATAATCAAAGCACTGAATGTACTGATGGGGAGGCTATGACAGAATGTTTCAGGCTTATAGTTTCTTTTCTTTTTGCTTAAAATGTGCTGTTAAATAAGAAGATATGCACATTGCGCTATTTATCGCTCAGCCATTCATATTTATGGTTGACTATTCATTTTGTTAATATTCCAGAACATTTCATTGAGGTCTACATTCCGATTGTTAATCATGCAAATTTTGAAAAACTTAAAAACCATTTATAAATGACACACCAGCAGGTATATATGACGACTGTTCATTATAAGATCATAATACCATTTTACAACTGACGGTTCCTTATCAAAATATTCTAGGACTGTTCATCATAAATACTTTATGTCATTTTAATATCATTGAATGATAATAACAACTGCAAGTTAAGCAACATTTTAATTGAACATAAAATTATACATATTTACATGTACCATAATTGAGATCAATAAGACACTGTCTTGTGATGAGTATTAATATTCATGCTCTACGGACAGAAAGTTGTCTTCTCCCGAAGCAAATCTCGAATAAAATCACGTTTCAGGAAATTATTCTCATTTCATTACTCGTCGCTGACTTTGACGGCTTCGGATTATATTAAAGCTAAATATTTCTTGAAAAATACATATCTGCAAAGCTTATTCAAAATTGAATCAACCTAAGTGAAAATTGATCAGGAAGTTATATCTTCTTTTTTTACCAACTTATGGTAGTTAATCGATAGATTTCAAACCTCACTAGCTTGAAATATATACTGCGGTAAATCTGTTGTTAACAGGATGTGCGGTTATAACGTAGGTTTTCCTTGTCGACCATTTCCCGCAAATAGATGAGAACATCGAAGCGTCAGTGCTATGAATGGTGTTATAAAAAGCGTGTTTTGGAGGTTTTTGTTGAAACTTCTCCAAATCCCTCCAGAGGTATGCACGTCGCGGAGAAGGCACACGGCAGGTCAAGGTCAAGTCATCTCAAGTACCAGAGGTGATTGGTTGACCTGTCGTAACTTACTCTGGAGGTTTGGCGCTAATGAATGCCGTTTTTGTTGTCGTCAGTCAGGAAGTTGATGCCTTGACAGTACTGTCGTCTCCTTTACCACTAACGAACGAAGAATGGGCTACCAGGAAGATTCTGCTTGAAAAAGACGTCCCCGATGCTATAATCTCGGACATATGGTTATTCCGGTGCCGAGAATAAATGAACTTAAAACACACACTCTTGTTGAAAACAAAACAAAAAAAACAACAACATATTTTCTGTAGTAATTTTTCAAGTGTTGTAAAATGAAAACGAAATTCGTCTTATGCCGCCAATTATTTTTAGAACACAAACATATAACTTCTTTTTATTTGATTTATTCAAATAAACATAAATCACTTCAGCGCGCGCAAATATCGTTTTCAATTTAAAATTTCGTAAGATATGTTGATGAATTTCCGATGCTCGACTGTAAGTCATTCGTATATATATGCGTTTTTTTTGTTTTGTTTTTTAAAGCTTCTTATTCTTTAATATTTTTATGTATCTCATAATCTGTATTGAAAATTTTATTACACATGGACTATCAAATTATGATTCGTTGCCCTAGAATTGAATAAACTTTCTAATTACACAATACGGGGTCATTCATTTGATTGAAGACTGATCTTTGCGTCTTTCTCTGAAATAATTATTTCCTTGTTAAAACATATTTGACCACATATTTCTGTCATTTAACTGTTCACTTTACTTCCGATTTTTGTTGTACCGAAACACATGTTTCTATTTGTGTTTTCTATTCGAATCTATAATCAGTTTAATGGGATCACCACCGGGTAAACGACTACTAGGTACTTTGGTCATGTTTTTTTACCCCAAATATTTGAATGTTTCTATTGGGATTAAAATGAGCGTAGATAACTAAACTACTGGTTGTATAAATCCCTGACCTGTCTAATTCTAATAATGAGATTAGTGGATATATTAAGACTTTCACTACAAAATATTCCTAAACAAAAGAGCACATGTTTAAATTTATTCCTTTACAAATAAAAGATCAGAGTAGGGATCTGTCAATTGCCAGACATATTTTTAAAAGATACTTTTATGTTAAAAGTTTGATTAATGAATTATGTAAGATGAAAATATAAGTATTGCTTTTTTTATTTTGCTAATATTAAATGTAATCTTGTGGTGAAATTTTGTGGGAGGGTCCTTACGGATTTTGTAGTGTAATAGTTTTTTTTTCGGCGATACATGGTTTAAGAATATAATGTTTTCAAACTATATGTTCATCACCATTAGTGAATTTTTAGTTCTAAATGTATGCAAAATATTTACTAACAGCTTTATGATATAGCGGTTAATGAGCGTTTTCCGCGTACAGCCTCCTAAAGTGTACTAATAAGTTAGTTTTCCTTAGTTATCATGCAAGCATGATCCATGTCTCTGGTGTAAACGACAGTTTACCATTATTTGTCTTTTTATTTGTCTTTAAAAAAATATTAAGGACTATTAATGGTTTATAACAACAAAAGAATATGCATGATATTGAGACTACGGTGTTGCAACGTTCTAGTTAATGACCCGTCATAAACAGTTGGTCGCTGCGTAGTAATTGGAAAATTGTTATTAAAAATAATAAAGAATATTTGCCACCTAATTAAAGCATTTATCTATAAATTTTCATTTATGCTTTTTGTTTAAAAAATATTGATAAAGTTATTATATAGAAGGGTTTTCATACCAGAACTATTTATTACCAACGTACGTTTGCCTAAACCTGATTACCGCGGCAGTATGACGTCACGGAGTAGTGATTTTGAAAAAATAACAAACAAAAATCGAGAATTATTATCTTTACAAATTGCAGATATGAAATTAAAGAATGAAAATATTTTCATATTGTAAATGTCTGTGATGAGTGATGAGTCAGCTTAGAAAAAATCAAGGTACTATTTTTTGACCTGATTACCGCGGCAGTAAGATTTGACGGACGGTTATTAACATTGGGTCGGCATAGCCTCCCCAAAAACAAATCGAAATCTTACCACAAGCCAGAGCTAAGCAATCACTTTACTAGAGTATGATTTCTCCAAGTGTTAACTTGTAAGGATTAACTTGTAAGGATTAAAATATATATCATTTTAGTTGTGCTTAGCAGTTGAATAACTTAGATATTCGTAGGAAGTCAGTGAGAACATAACACAATTATTTATGACCATCTTGATAAGTTTATCTTAAAAAGCAAGATTGATTGATTTATGCTATATGTATAAACAATCAAATGTGGTACCAATTAGCTCTGATCAACTCTACATAAAAACAAACTACAAACTTGCAAAATACTAAATGCAGCCAGCTTAAAAGTTAGCACAATTAGTCGTTCGATTAGCTCAATAGATAGAGCGTTGACCTGTGAAGCAGACGACCAGGGTTCGATTTCCAAACAGTGCAGGTCCTTTCGTTGTGATTGATCATGAAATCCTTTCTATGGTCATTCACTCTGTACCTCTGCTCTGACATGAACAGAAATTATCAGTTACTCAGAAAGTGAAGGCAACTAGTACTGGTAAACTTACGGTGGCATAGAGGTGACATTTGCAGTTTTATTTTATCTCGTGGCCACGACTTATTATCTTGAGGCCTCAAGATATTATCTCGTTGCCACGACTTATTATCTCGTGGCCACGACTTATTATCTTGTGGCCTCAAGATATTATCTCGTGGCCACGAGATATTATCTTGTGGCCACGACTTATTATCTCGTGGCCTCAAGATATTATCTCGTGGCCACGACTTATTATCTCGTGGCCACGAGTTATTATCTTGTGGCCTCAAGATGTTATCTCGTGGCCACGACTTATTATCTCGTGGCCACGAGTTATTATCTTGTGGCCTCAAGATATTATCTTGTGGCCTCAAGATATTATCTCGTGGCCACGAGTTATTATCTTGTGGCCACGACTTATTATATTGAGGCCACGACTTATTTTCTCGTGGCCACGAGTTATTATCTTGTGGCCACGACTTATTTTAGCCAATGAAAATGGTCGTTTCATCTTGAACAAAATTTAATATAACACTGACAATAGCAGTCACAGGAGGGGCGTGTCAATCACCACCATATATTTACTTAAGTTCACGCATTTTCCCAGAGACGTGCTGAATTTCAGTAAGGCTTATCAGCTAGTATATCACTATTAACTGTATTGACCACATTAACACGTCCACTGAGTAGAGTCTTGTCATCACTAATTGGCCCTCTGTATTCTTATGTTATGGTCCTAACGTTTAAGGATCAAGTTTCTATAGATGCAGTTTTTCATAAAATACACTCACTTTTATAAGTGGTCATCACCAGTAGGAAGTTAGCAGTAGCATTGAGCAGTAGCAGTAACAAAATTATAAAACATGAAGTTGGCAGTAGCAGTAGCACAGAAGTAGCAGTGAGAAAATTATAAAACGTGAAATTGGCAGTAGCAATAGCACAGCATAAGCAGTACCAATCAAAGAGGAGATCTTAAAAGAATTGACATATGTCTTTGAAACTTGTATACTAGTATGTCAGTTTTTATAATAAAAAAAAGAAAAAGATTCAGATAACCCGTCAAAGTTAGTCATTTATCATTGTGACATTGTAGTACATCTTCAATAATAACTATCTAGATACAAGTCTTTAAAGGGATTCGAATCCACAGGGAAAAGGGGCAAGTTATTTCCATGAACGACCTTAAAAGTATACATCAACCGTATATATTTCTTAATTAAATCTCAATTAAATTAGATATACCATGCTCATCCTTGAAAATTAAAATCACAGATTTTTTTTTAATCTATGGTATTCTAACTGTATGCCTCTAACTTGAATAAAGAAATCAATAAACTATGTACAGGAAGCTGCGTTCCCTTTAACAGGTCAGGTAATCTTTACTTAAAAAACTGACAATATATATATATTAATGGTGAACACCTATACTGTGTAGAATTTTAAACATAACATATCTACTATCTTTGAAGTCAAAACATGTTCATTTTATGTTTACATGTACAAAGGGACAATGTAACAATTATCAATATTTTCTAATATTAAATTTAAGCAAAGTATATCTTTAAAGAAGAATGAAAGAAACACCTGACCATACAAAAAAAGAAGAATAATAATTATAAAACGTTCCCTTTCTTCACCGCCGCAGCGCTTGACCTGCCGCACTTGTGACAGCTGTGGCCAGTGTGATATAAGGTCTTATTGATATTAACTTTTGTTCAAGATGAAACGACCATTTTCATTGGCTGAAATAAGTCGTGGCCACAAGATAATAACTCGTGGCCTCAATATAATAAGTCGTGGCCACAAGATAATAACTCGTGGCCACGAGATAATATCTTGAGGCCACAAGATAATATCTTGAGGCCACAAGATAATAACTCGTGGCCACGAGATAATAAGTCGTGGCCACGAGATAACATCTTGAGGCCACAAGATAATAACTCGTGGCCACGAGATATTAAGTCGTGGCCACAAGATAATATCTTGAGGCCACAAGATAATAACTCATTGCCACGAGATAATATCTTGAGGCCACAAGATAATAACTCGTGGCCACGAGATAATAAGTCGTGGCCACGAGATAATATCTTGAGGCCACAAGATAATAAGTCGTGGCCACGAGATTATCAGTCGTGGCCACAAGATAATAAGTCGTGGCCACGAGATAATAAGTCGTGGCCACGAGATAATATCTTGAGGCCTCAAGATAATAAGTCGTGGCCACGAGATAGAAATAAAACTGCAAATGTCACCTCTATGCCACCGTATAAACTGCATGACAGCCTGCCCAGGAATGATGCTGTGGCTGAACTGTGCTGTGGTAAATTCAATGTGGCCTATTGCCTTGATCAGGAGTGAAAATCTACCAACACCAACACCAATTATCATAACTTTTGACTGTAGTCTGTTAGTGTAAACATATTGACCATGCTGAATAATACAATGTAACATGATCTATTGTTTACATAGATATATTTCATCATAAAAAAGAACGTAAACCTTAGCAAAACATTGTATAAAGAACTTAATTACCATGAACTTGAGAGAATCATATGTACCAGAAAAGTTGCTGCCAAGATTTGATGTAAGTTCCTGATTATATAAACTCCATGTCTACAGGTTATTTTGCAGTATTTACAAGGTACAAAGTAACTTTTCACTAACATATATACCTTGTCTGTCTGACCTATAGTCTCTATACCTCATAAACAATAATAGTTAGATAAGTATTGTATTTGATCCATTTACATGATATACTATAATAGACTGCTGGTATAATCCAGATGACACTGCTCATTCAATAATAACATTTTTATTTTATTTTCCACAGTAAAATTGGAATAGTGTTAAAGAAACAAGAAACATATTTCTGTTTATTTCCTAAGGTAACATAGATTAAAAGTGTAACAGGTAGATTTTCACCTGTTTCCCCATTTTAAATATATCCTCCTAGATATAGATGACTGATAAGAGAAGAAGAAACAACATTACTGTAACTATAGCCTCTAATTATATGCCTAATTAAATACATCTGAAATCTCAATCATGAGAATTGTTTTAACTGAATGATATCTTTTATTTTGTTGCATGGAAACATTTGTAAATAGCTTGATTAATTTCATTTATATCAATTTTTTTACCTTAACTATGAACATTTTTTTTTCAGCAATGACAGGAAATTTGAGTATTTTCTATGCCAAAAGCTATGCCAACAAGATATTGGAAAATGATCATTTTTTCCTGTGCAAATATGCTAAACTTCACTCATTTTCAGTATCTAATTCTTAAAAAGGGAATAAATTAAGTAACTGCGGCTAGAGTTACAGGTATTTGAAATTGGATAAAATCAAGACTTGAAGACATTTGAAGATTCCCTTGAATGTCAGTGGTTGTGCTTATAAAATTAGCTTGAGTTGTAGAAATGTTTAACCTGCTTGACATGTCTATATTTTACAAAAGTCATAATTCTGATAACAGCCAGTCTAGTGTTATGTGAGTAATTACTGTAAAAATGTAAATTATAATAAACATATTGCTTAATCAATATCATGATAATTCCTGACTGAACCTTGTCATATAACAAATTAAAAGTGAAATTCTATATCTAAAATGGTATATCACTTTTCAAATAATTATGCTAGAATTATGAGCATTGCCACGTATCAGGTTCAGGTGTTGAAAAGGAAAACTTATCTGAAGTCTTAAATTAAGTAAAGATTAGAAAGAGTAAAATTACTGAGTTTTATGCAAGTTGAAAGGGTAGCTAATTGTTGAACTAAAGGTGCTAGACTTAATTATGAAACTGATCACATATGATGAAGGTGATAACATAAAACATATATTCAAAGTTTTAAAGCTGCATTTCATAAATTTCATAGAAACAGAAATAGTAACATTTTGTTATTAAAATGGGTTTCTCATTGATTCTAGTTGAATACCATGATGTCAGAGTTTTAGAAGCATTAAAGTCTACAACATCCTGATGGCTAAATCAAAATTTAAACTCCGCCTGGGTCATTCAGAATTTAACAGAAAATCAACAAATGTGGCTTTAAGTAGCTTTATCAAAATTAAGAATTTTTCCTTCTTTAATGGTATAATTCCACATTATATCTTATTTAATTAAATTTGTTGATTACTCTATTGTGAATGGCAGGCTATTAAAGTGCATCATGAAGCTATAATGGTATAAGTTTTTTTGTACACCCAGAATCCTGCAATATAACAGATAACAACTAACAATGTGATGTTTCAATTGCCTTTGCCCATGCACAAACTAATTTTAGAATTCATTACCATGCAAACTTTATTGTTATTGTGGGGGTTTTCCTTTAAAAACATAATTTATCAGATTTAAAAACAATACTGTAAAACAGGTTAACAAAACTATCAGAATGTTGCTGGTGGCAAAATGTTTTTTCATCTAGCTTCAAGTAAATCCCTTGAATTGTATTTTACTGACACTTAGGATCAATAAAAAGATAGCTCTCAAAAAAGTCATAAAGTCAAGCAAAAAATTTCACAAAACAAATTTTCTAAACAATTTTATGCATAATGGTAGGAGATAAAATAAGAGAGACAACTCTTACTGGTTTTGACTTGATATAAGTGGCAATGTTTGAGGAGAGTTGTCTTTCTTATTTAGAGGTATATTTTTTTTTCTTTCATATCAACATTTGTCTTGTTTTGATATCTTGCACTTTTAAAATCTTAAAATGTAAATGTTTACAACCTAAACCACAATGTAATTACAGTGCATCTTATCCCAACCGAGACTCATACTAACTATTTGATGATTATATCAGTTACATGTATGGGAGCTTGTTATGAATATTGCAACAATTATTTTGCTTATATTCACCAAGAAAAACCATGACATGAAAACTTTTTTATATACATGAATTAAAGCGCATGGAATTTTTTCTAAAGTTAAATATAATGTTTTCATATACATGTATGTGCCTATAAAAAGTCTTCAGTGACAAAATTTCACTTACTGAATAACATTTATGGGATATTGATCCAATATGAACTTTTTGACTCTAGAAATGAAAGCTAGACTATACGGTAGGAATATGAATCTGATATGGTCATTTTGGACTCTAGAAATGAAAGCTAGACTATAAGGGGTGGGATATGGATCTGATATGGTCATTTTGAACTCTAGAAATGAAAACAAGGCTAAATTGATAAGATTGAATCCAATAATGATTTCTATTGGAATGGCCATCTCCAGTTTACTCAATAAGTACTTCTGTAATGGCCATGCATCTCCATATAATCCAATAGGTACTTTTCTAAATACCATCTCCAGATTACTTAGTACAAACTTCTGTAATTGCCATAACCAGATTACTCAATATGTACATGTATAATAGCCTTTTTTCCAGATTTCTTAATATGGACTCTACCATATAATGGTAATAGCTGGCTTTTAAATGTGATATGTAACAATGATTGTAATTGTGAAATGGTTTTCTCTAAATGACTATTTCAGCCTTGATCTATAATCAGTTGGTATTAAACAAAGCTTGAATTCTGACTTCCTTTGAGGGTTAAAGCTACCTTTAGTGACTTGCAATACTGGGTTATAATTGTAACGTAACATGTATGATAAATTACAACTATGACTCAACATTACTATAGAGCAATTAAATTATAATGATGTAGCAAAAATATATTTTATCCGGACAATACAGGGACTGTATAATTTCACAAACACATTAACCACAAAAATATTGCACTTGAATACCTAACCTAAGTTTATAAAGCAGTTATATTCAATTTTACAATGTTTACAACAATTTAAATAATCTGTGAACTACTCCCTATATGTGGCATTCATGCTGGTTCATACTTCATTCTAGATGCTGAATATATGATTGTATTCTTACAAACTTCCAAATCAATTAACCTTTTCCCTTATATAAGCGTGTTTCGACGGCTTTTTGCCCCCCCCCCCTTTTTTTGAGGCCTCAAACAGTGAAAAAAATGCCCTATTTAGGCCCCAAACACTGTCTTTTGTTTGAGAAATGTTTGTTAAAAAAAGTGACCATTTTTCGGCGCCGTCCCCCATCCAAATATTACATCAGGGGGTTGCCCAGAAGGGGATGTGCCCCCTTCTGTTTGGGGGGTTTGAAGGGGCGGAGTCCTCCTCATCGCCAAGAAAATTTTGGACTAGTGAGAGGCTTAAAATGACCCCAGGTCGATCATAAGGTAACGTGTAACCAACGCTGAAAAGCCTTTGACTCTATCTCAATCCCTTGAGAAGTTGCAGCACTTTGAAATAAATTTTGATGGAAAAAATCGAGGCAAAAAAGTGATTTTTGGCAATTTTGAGATGTCCCCTCGTTGCCATGGTAACAGGAAATTTAAGACTGAGCATGTCGTTACAAAGGCAATGGTCCAGTCAACATTTGTGCCAAGTTTGATTAGTATTGAAGCATTTTTCATAGTTTCATAGCAGTTTGAACTTGTAACAGGAGGCTTTTCAGTGAAAATGGCCATTTTTCACAATATGCTCATTGGGGAAAGGGTTAAGACAACAAATAAATTCCAATACTTCTGTTTAGTTGGGTTTTATGTCACACCATTACAATGCAGGAAGACCTCAGATGCCTCTCCATTCATTATTTCAGGCACAAACAGTCCACAAGTAGAACCATGGGTGTTCCATAGGGTAGCAACTACACAAGGAAGAATCCCTTGCAAGGTTTGAACCCACAAAGACTTTAACCCGCAAAGAATTTAACCACTTTGCCACAGACAAGAGTAAGCCTGATAACTTTTTTGGTTAATATTAAGAAAAGTTCTGACAAATAAAGCCCTGATGAATACAGGTGAGTATATGGGACATTGACATGATAAATAAGGGTAAGTATATGGGACATTGACATGATGAACGCAGGTGAGTATATGGGACATTGACATGATGAATATGGGTAAGTATATGGGACATTGTCATGATGAATACGGGCGAGTATATGGGCCATTGACATGATGAATATAGGTGAGTATATGGGACATTGACATGATGAATACAGGTAAGTATATGGGACATTGACATGATGAATGCGGGTGAGTATATGGGATATTGACATGATGAATACGGGTGAGTATAAGGGACATTGACATGATGAATGCAGGTGAGTATATGGGACATTGACATGATGAATACATTGAGTATATGGGACATTGACATGATGAATACGTTGAGTATATGGGACATTGACATGATGAATATGGGTGAGTGTATGGGACATTGACATGATGAATATGGGTGAGTGAATGGGACATTGACATGATGAATACAGGTGTATGGGACATTGACATGATGAATACACATTGACATGATGAATACAGGTGTATGGGACATTGACATGATAAATACAGGTGTATGGGACATTGACATGATGAATACAGGTGTATGGGACATTGACATGAAGAAAATAATGTGTAGGAAAGTGTTATTCATATAAAATACATATACACAACATCATTCTTTAATGCACTGTTTTCAGAGATGTCAGCTATTCCTTCAAGAAGTGTGTAGTTTTTTTTTAAATTTAATTAAAATAAATATGATTGTTATATTCTTTTACAACCCAGTGTTTATTAGATTTTAAAATATTACATAACATGTAATTTTATATCATTACACAATGTAACAAAGATGTATGGTTTATGATTTTCATCAGGCTTAATGTACTTTCAACTACTGACATTCACTTCCTGTAAAATTCTACTAAAATGATAAGCAGATGTGTATTACATGCATGGTTTTTATCACAATATTACGCCTCTATATTTCTTACATTGTAAAAAAACACACAAAGAAATTAAACTTTGAATGTTTAACAACTGTAATAAGAAAAATCTGAGTCAGGATTAAAAAAATACCTTCTTTCGTTTATTTGCACAAGTATTTACATATTTCAAAACAAATAGCTCAAATACAAACTTGCAAAGTTAATTCTAAACGATAGATTTATGTACATTGTCCATACATAATATTCTCTAATTGTGCTAACAAACATGCTTTCAGTTTAAATATAAATATATAAACATTTAAAAAGAAATCTGCTACCATATCAAACTCTTCATTCATTAAGTTAGAGGACAACAAAATATATCAACAAGAGTTATAGAACTTGGTATGGTAGATGAGCTTATAATGAATAAAGAATTAGAAATTCACGGCATTTGGCTCAAGATGTTCTACACTCAAAACTTGAACCTACTTAATAACATGAATAGCTTTCATTATGATTGTAACAGAGGAATTATACAAGTCATATACATGAAATCATTCCAATACCAGTGATGGCCGCTGTCATCATATGTTAAATATGTTAAGCTATAAATCAAGATTACTTATATATTATATATGGTTATAAAAACTTCCCCCACAGTATGTACTGTATGATAGTATGATTATCATGTTTGATATACATGTACTACTATATTAATGAGACTATTGTACAATCTGATCACCATAGTGTTTAGTATATGTTACAGTATGCCTCAAGGGCTTTTTGGCCATCTGGATTTGAATGACATAAACTTTGAAACTTTACATCATTATAATAAGACCAATACTATACATGTATATAATACAATCACCAGTACAAGTGAAACAGTGTTACACATATGAAATAGTGTAACATTTGAAACAGTGTAATATATGAAACAGTGTAACAGCGTAACATTTGAAACAGTGTAACATTTGAAACAGTGTAACATTTGAAACAGTGTAACAGTGTAACATTTGAAACAGTGTAACATTTGAAACAGTGTAACATATGAAACAGTGTAACTTTTGAAACAGTGTAACTTTTTACAGTATAACATACCTGTTTGAGCTATAAGGTTCTGTTTATCAACTGCTGCAGAGAATTTCTGCCTTGCTGAATCAGATATGAGCAACCCCTCAGCGATATTCTCCATCGAACTCATCATGTCCTCAACTTTATGTATAATACATTACTTCACAATATATTTTCCTTCTTGTTTCGTGTATATATTACAATACTTCACAATATTTCCTTGTTGTTTCATGTATATTTTACATTACTTCACAATATTTCCTTGTTGCTACATGTATGTATTATATTACTTCACAATATTTCCTTGTTGCTACATGTATGTATTATATTACTTCACAATATTTCCTTGTTGCTACATGTATGTATTATATTACTTCACAATATTTCCTTGTTGCTACATGTATATTTTATATTACTTCACAATATTTCCTTCATGTCTGATGAATAAATTACATTACTTCACAAATACTTCTTGTCTCATGTATATATATACATTTTCTTCACAATATTTCCCCCTTGTTTCATTTGTATATTTTTTTTCTTTGATTTTAAACCACCTCACAATTTTTTCTAATTTTCATGAATATCTCATTATTACACAACCTCATCAAAAAATCACATCACTATATTCAAGTCATGTATTCTGTTTTTTCGAAAATGTTATATAGTGACACTTTATACTTCTTACAATATTCTTATTTCGAGTTCTTCATTAGTTAATCTCTCCATGATATAATCTCTACAGAAAATAAAACATCACTAAAATATCTGATTTTACAAAGTGCACCAAGATATCTAAACTAATGTCTTAACTGCTTGTCATGTACAAAACTTTATCTGAAAACACTACTTCATGATAAATTGCCATTTGTCAAAGCAAACTGTATACTACACATAAAAACTCTAAAAATCTCATCTCAAATATAACCCGCTTTAACACTTAAAAACTGTGTAACACTGCAATATATAAACCTACTTTATCTCAAATGTACCACTGTTCCTACTTTATCTTACATTATCTCTATATCTTATCATTAAGTAAAAAAAATGTTATCAACTTGTGAAGATGTTGATAAATAAGAATTAGGACACATTTTTTATACTAATTTATTGTACAGTAGGCATATTATAGTATCCTATTTACAAATGCTTAACAAATGCTTAAGACTTATACACCATCAACCCAAACCTCTTCCTACAACAGCACTGGCTGCACAAAAAAAATAAAACGTTTTTGCAGAACATTATACAGTTATATTTAAAATTCAGCCAATAGGAAGGGACAAGTGATTAAATAGCTATGTTAATATACATGTAATTATTAAACACTATGAAATCAGACTTAAACATGAACAGTGAAAAACCTGTATTGATATAGAAGAAACACTATCCCACATAACTATTCCAAAACACACATTAACAAGAATGTCGAACGACACATATACCCCCCTTTCTAGCCATTGACTGACATAATTGATAATTTTATTACATAAACTTGCCAAAAATGGGTACATGGAAGTGTTCAATTATGGAAAAATCAACGGAAACCATTTTGACATTTAAGGCCCATGTGACATTGACCTTTGACCTAATGACCCCTAAATCAATGGAGATCATCTACTTCTTATGACCAATAACTAGGTGAAATATGAAGACTTTGTGATGAATACTTTTCAAGATAGTCAGCGGAAACCCTTTTGAGATTTAAGGCCCCTGTGACCTTGACCTTTGACCTAGTGACTCCAAAATAAATAGGGGTCATCTACTAGTTATGACCAATCACTATGTGAAATATGAAGACTTTGTGATGAATACTTTTCAAAATAATCAGCGGATACCATTTTGACATTTTAAGGTCCCTTTGACCTTGACATTTGACCTAGTGACCCCAATATCAAAAGGGGTCATCTACTAGTGATTACCAATCACTGTGTGAAATATGAAGACTTTGTGATAAATACTTTTCAAGATAATCAGCGGTCACCATTTTCACATTTTAAGGTCCCTGTGACCTTGACCTTTGACCTAGTGACCCCAAAATCAATAGGGGTCATCTACTAGTGATGACCAATCACTATGTGAAATATGAAGATTATGTGATACATACTTATCAAGATAATCAGCGGAAACCATTTTGACATTTAAAGCCCCTGTGACCTTTGACCTAGTGACCCCAAAATCAATAGGGGTCATCTAATAGTTATGACCAATCACTTTGTGAAATATGAAGACTTTGTGATACATATTTTTCTAGATTATCAGCAGAAACCATTTTGACATTTAAGGCCCCTGTGACCTTGACCTTTGACCTAGTGACCCCAAAATCAATAGGGGTCATCTACTAGTGATGGCCAATCACTATGTGAAATATGAAGACTTTGTGATAATTACTTTTCAAGATAATCAGCGGAAACCATGTGGTCTACCAACGGATAGACCGACAGACCGACGGACGGACCGACAAGACAGACAGACAGACCGACATTAGCAAAACAATATACCCCCTCTTCTTCGAAGGGGGGCATAATTAATTAATTACAACATATAATCCAATTTCTCATAAAATTTCTTTATATCTATTACTTACAATATTGAATGTTAAAGTCAAAGTTTTACTGCTATGTAGAGAAACAACATATAAACATACATGTTGATTAATGAGAGAAACAGACACTGTAACAGATATTTCCATGAGTACCTCTCACTTTAATAATGCATGAAGAAACAATTACTGTTTAATTACCTTTATTAAGAGGGTTGTCCAAAAAATTCGTGCACTGAAGTTATTGTCGTGAGAGTTATTAATAAAAACAAATAAATTATATATCACTTGAAAGAGAAATCTGTCTCAAATAAGAAATTAAAAGAAAAAGTCGAGTAACCGGCGTGTCGTGTAAAAAATTGCCATTAAGTAACCTTAGTAACGTAATACCGGCGCACAACAAAAAATTGGGTTAATTTATTACTGTAATTGTATTAATTGTTTGTTGCTTGTAAAGTGGTATTTGCTTTTTATGTTATAATTTTTTTTACTGTCAATAGAGGAATGATTGAATTGCAAAGTATTGTGTAGTTTTTATTGTTTTTATGCAACGTACATGTAGCATACTCCACCAGTACAGGAATATATTGGATAACCGTCGTCACATGCGCCGGCATTACGGACGGACGTCTGTCTGACCGGTTGTCATCGTCTACAGACCCTCTTTCTCTTCTACAGAGCGTTTGTGCCATTTAAAAAACCAGCCTTTGTGACACTGAACTTGTCCCGCTTGCCCTTTTAAGTTCTTCGTAGGTATTTGTTGGTGTTTTACCAATATTTGCATCAAATTTAATGATCGTCTGTATTTCCAGACGTTTAGCGACCGACATTTTCACGTAATTACAGTATTGACGACCACACACAAATGTTTGTTTCCGACTGTTACAATAGGGCAAATGGCTCCATATTTTCTAGTGACGTTAGGAATACGTACACACACTTTTCCATGAATTTGAACGTTAATATGTAGTGTTTAAAGAATACCGCGATGCATCAAAGTAATGAACTAACCCAATTTTTTGTTGTGCGCCGGTATTACGTTACCAAGGTAACTGTATGATGATTCGTTTTCAGGGCATGCTGGTAACATGTTAATTTCTTTTGTTTTCTTATTAAAGATATATTTTCCCTTCAAGTGATATATGATTAATGTTTTTCTATCAACAACTCACACGACAATAACTGCAGTGCACGAATTTTTTGGACAACCCTCGTATTAACTAATGGACAAATATTACGTCATATACAATATAAGTATACATATGTATAATGTTTTATATTATGTTTTATAAGTTGACAAAATTAATGTCTTATAAGTGTACAAATATTAATATGTTTTATATTCAGACAAATATTATGTTTTATATGCAGACAAATATTATGTTTTATATTCAGACAAATAATATGTTTTATATGCAGACAAATATTATGTTTTATATTCAGACAAATATTATGTTTTATATTCAGACAAATATTATGTTTTATATGCAGACAAATATTATGTTTTATATTCAGACAAATATTATGTTTTATATGCAGACAAATATTATGTTTTATATGCAGACAAATATTATGTTTTATATTCAGACAAATATTATGTTTTATATTCAGACAAATATTATGTTTTATATTTAGACAAATATTATGTTTTATATTCAGACAAATATTATGTTTTATATTCAGACAAATATTATGCTTCATACGCAGACAAATATTATGTTTTATATTCAGACAAATATTATGTTTTATATGCATACAAATATTATGCTTCATACGCAGACAAATATTATGTTTTATATTCAGACAAATATTATGTTTTATATGCAAACAAATATTATGTTTTATATTCAGACAAATATTATGTTTTATGTTCAGACAAATATTATGTTTTATATGCAGACAAATATTATGTTTTATATTCAGACAAATATTTTGTCAAATATTATTTCTTACAAGTGATCAAATATTTGAGGACAAGTGACATACCATTGTACATCTTGTTACTCAGTGTTTTGTTCACTGTCTAACATTAAAGGAGTGAACAAACAAACATGGCTAAATGAATCTTCATCCTGGGCTTGCAAGAAATGATAAGTTGAATAAAATAACCTTGCAATAAATCATACAGTGATCAAAAGTGCATGTGCTCACACTTATTGTATAGATTTGTAAAAAATGATACAGTGATTCTGGTTACCCACAACATTTTAAAATGATCTATTTAAAATGACTTTACAATAAATCTTTACAAGTTCAAGATACAATTACATTAAAATTTCATAGTTGTTAAAAGTATGATACATGAAAATTTTCATTTCAGTTTCATTTCAGAATTAAATGAAAATGAACAAGATGAGATCACCTATTCTAACCATTAGGAACATTACAGCAGACACCCTGCCTGTAACAGTACTGTAATGTATATAATCTACCTATGTTGTACATCAAACAATTTGAAACAAATAATGTAGTTTGAATCTTAAACCACTTACTATACAATGATTGTATTACAAACTAAACACAAACACAGTTTATAAACCAATTTAAAAGCTAGCAAAGAAAAAAATAAATGAATGTTGTATGTGCCAAGCTGGATCACCTTTCTGATAAAACCTGATATATGTAGTAAATGCTGTGAAATTAAGTTAACATCAAAACAGCTCAAACTCAATTCCATGGGAAAGTTTATAAAAGATTGTTTTTGTTGAAGATGATGTTTCTTTAGAAAAATGTCAATGTGTAACACTGTGAAGGGTTTTATACAAATGGCTACTGACTTACTGTGCTATGATATCCGTGAATAATAAATTACCACTGACTTAATTAACTGTACAATATGATATCAATAAATATTTCTACTGATTTACTTTGCTATATGATATCAATAATAAATATTACTACTGACTTAACTGTACAATATGATATCAATAAATATTTCTACTGACTTACTTTGCTACATGATATCAATAAATATTACTACTGACTTACTGTGTTATATGATATCAAAAAAATATTACTACTGACTTACTGTGCTATATGATATCAATTAATATTTCTACTGACTTACTTTGCTATATGATATCAATAAATATTACTACTGACTTACTTTGCTATATGATATCAATAATAATTATTACTACTGACTTACTGTGCTATATGATATCAATAATAAATTACTACTGACTTACTGTGCTAATGGTATCAATAAATATTTCTACTGGCTTACTTTACTATATGATAAATAAATATTACTACTAACTTACTTTGCTATATGATATCAATAAATATTACTACTGACTTACTGTGCTGTATGATATCAATTAATATTTCTACTGACTTACTTTGCTATATGATATCAAAAATAATTACTACTACTGACTTAATGTGCTATATGATATCAATAATTAATTACTACTGACTTACTGTGCTATATGATATCAATAATAAATTACTACTGACTTAACTGTACAATATGATATCAATAAATATTTCTACTGACTTACTTTGCTATATGATATCAATAATAAATATTACTACTGACTTACTGTGCAATATGATATCAATAAATATTTCTACTGACTTACTTTGCTATATGATATCAATAATAAATACTACTACTGACTGACTTAATGTGCTATATGATATCAATAATTAATTACTACTAACTTACTTTGCTATATGATATCAATAATAAATATTACTACCGACTTACTGTGCTATATGATATCAATAATAACTGTACAATATGATATCTATGAATATTACTACCTGATATCACACTTTTAAATGATAAATAAATTATTTGATTACCTTGAAAAGAATATTTATTATAATAATAATTTGAAACATATCAAACTCCATTTATACAACTTCCACGAACATCCAGAAATTGTCAATGAACATGTGAACAAAAAGGAACGGAGAAGAGCAAGTAATGAAAGAAATATTTCTGCATCCTTCAATGTATAAACAACATGTGATAAATATTTAAAACAAGAGTGTTATAATGTTCACACAATGCTCACCAAAATTTTACAGCTGAATCAGGTATTTAATCATTCATACATTTACTGCACTGGCTAAAATACCAAACAATTACTGGCTATTGCAAATGTGATATACCAAATAAATTCTGTCCTTGCTATAAGCCAATAAATCTGTGACATACCAAATATTTCCTGCACTGGCTAAATGTGCTTTCATACATATCAAGACAGGATTATCTTCTGTTAACATTGGTGCTAGAAAAACCTGTAACAATATATACCATACAAACCTTTTCACTAACTTATAAAATATATCAAATACTTCCTTTAATTTACTTTGACATATACCAAACAATCCATTTCACTTACTTATAACATACCGTATACCAAACAATTCCTTTAACTTACTTTGCTATATACCAAACAATTCCTTTAACTTACTTTGACATATACCAAACCATTTATTTCTTTTACTTATAACATATACCAAAACATTCCTTTCACTTACTTATAACATATACCAAACATTCATTTTGAATATCATAAATAAATTCCCTTTCTTTTCTAAATTAAATTTTTAGATTACCAATGCAATCAAAATAAGAAATTTATGTTCAAAAACATTAAAACTTTTATAATCAAACTATTTGGCAGAAAAAATTTAAAAAAAATTTTTGATTAAATTTTTTACCTTATTTTAACACTAATTTAATTTGTTTTTTTTTATCTTTGCTTTATACCAAACATTTTCATTTTCTATATTTTTCTTTTTTTCCAAATTCAAAATTTCTTTTTTTTTTATTAAAATTACAAAAATTAATACTTATTATTGTTTTTTTTTTCTTTTTTTTTTTTTTTTTTTTTTTTTATTACTAATAAAAATTTAAAACTTATTTTCCCTTTTTTCAACCAACCAGTATATTTTCATAATTTGGTTCTTTAATTATTGGTTGGGTTTCTTCATCTAAAAAATTATCTTTTATTCCCTTTTTTTACCTTAAAAAAAATTAAATTTTTTTTTTTGGTTTTGGGTTTAAAATTTAAAAATTTGCAAAATTTATTTTTTATTCTTTTTTAATTGTTTTTTTTTAACAAAAAATCATTTATTTTTAAGTTTTGTTGCTTTTTTGTTATTTTATGGTAAATTTTTCTTGTAAAGGAAGAATTCATTTCATTACCTAAAAATTTTTTTATACTTTTTGGATTTGAAATCTATGAAAATAAAAAATTTTTTTTTAAAGTGAGGAAAACTTTTTTATAAAATTTATTCAGATATTTTGAAAACTTTTAAATTTACATCATTAATTTTTAATTAATTTATGTTTTTCAATCATGCTTAATAATTTTTTTTTTTAATTTTTTCCATTTTTCTTAAACCGGTCTTTTTTATACATTCCCTTTCTGACCCGCCCGGGGGTTTTTTTGGAAAAAATCACATTTTACCGGGTGGTTAAGTCTTGAAAAACGTAAAAATGTTTTTGTGGTGTTTTTTTTTTTTAAATTTGGGGTTTTCTATGTTTTTTTTTTTTTTTTTTTTTTTTTTAAAAAATTAATTACTTTAAGTTTTTTATGGTTTTAAACATTTTCTTTTGTTTCCTTGTAAAAATTATTTTTTGGTTTATGTTTGTAAATAAAAATTTTTTTAATTCTTTTTTCTTGTTTTTTCATAATTAACTATTAAAAATTAAATTTTTTAATTTTTTTTTACCCTTCCCGGGCCCAAATTACAAAAATTTCTTTAAATATTAAATTTTGGCTTTAAAATGAAAAAATCCCATTATATTAAAAATTTTTTTTTTTTGTTTTAATTTTTTTAAAAAAGCAATTTAATTTTTTTCTTTTTGGATTTAAAAATGAATTTTAAAAAAAAGTTTTTTTAAATTTGGGACTAAATAAAATGAAACATTAAAAATTACAATTTTTTTATTTTTTTTACTTTTCAATTTTAGTTTTAAAAACAAATTTTTTAACCACCATAAACTACACATGAAAGTAACTTTACAAAAGAATTTGAAATCTATGAAATTAAAAGTTTTGTCCCAATAAATGGAAGTCTTCAGAAAAATGTAAAGCTGAAAACCAAAATTAAAAAGTTTTATTTCTTAAAAATGTAAATGTCGAAGGGACTTTAAAACGTACCTACTGTGGTTTTCACCAAAACTTAAAATTAAAAACCTGTCGCCCTGGAGAAAACTGTCGAAACTTTGATATTAGCCTCTGAAAAGAAATGCAATATTGAAGATTTAGCCAAAAAATGTAAGGAAAATGAGATTGTGGCTTTTTTCTTCGAAATGTGAAATAAGGGGCACCAGGAAAGTGAAAATTTTGTCCCAGTACTTTTCTGCCCCAAGTACTGTGAAAACTGTAGCCAAATAAATGGGGTTATGGAACTGGAAAGTTTTTTAAACCAGGGCTTTAAAAACTGTCACAGGGGTAAGTATTACCAACTTAAAAAGCTAAATAATGTAAAAAGTAAACTGCTGCCCAGCCAAAACTGTAAATTTTACCGGGCCGGGAAAAATCGCCAGGACTTTAAAAAAATGAGTCAATATTAAAGTTTAGCCAAGTAACTGAAAAAGTACTGTAGCAATAATTAAAAAGTAACTGTCCCCGGGGGAACTGTAAAAGAACGTCAGCCAAAATATGAAAGTCTTTCAGGGGGGAACTGTGAAAAACTGTCCCCAAAGAACTGGGGAAAAAACTGTCAAGGGAAAACTTGAAATAAAATGTCAGCAGTAACTTAAAGAAACTGTACCCAAAAAACTGTGAAAGTAAGGGCAGCCAGGAATTGAAAGACTTCAGCAAGTAATTTAAAAAGTAAACTGAAAACAAAAAAGGAAACTTACTGCGCCAAAAAACGTAAAATTTTAACCCTGTCGCCAAAGGGTGAAATTTAAACTGTCCCCCGGGAAATTTTTAAAAGTAATGTCACCAGGGAATTGAAAGAAACTGTCGCGGGGAAATGTGAAGTTATTACTGTCGTCAGCCAGTAAACTGTGAAATTTTACGTCTAAAAAAATTCTTTTAGTAAACACATTATAATCTGTAACTGGACTCCTGTGTCTAATAACAATCTACTCAAAACGTTAATTACCTACACTATGATAGTAAATATTTCTTACAGAAATCCTACAGTAGCTACATGTGTAGTACATCAAACAAAACTAATTATCTGAGTCACTCCCTTGAAAATTGACACATAAAACACAAACACTAAAGACAATTGAGCTCCCCACTGACAAGATCCAATTTCTTAAATCTATAAAAATCAATTTCCACATTTAATATCTGAACAGGTTTAAAGCTATCGTCAAAATCTAACTTTGCTGTAAACAAACAATATCCATTCTGTATACAAAACAAACATTATAATACATTAAGAGTTAAAATGTGCAGGTAAATTTGCTTTATAAAATATATTCAATCATGCAATAAATAAATATACAAAAGATTGTTAATATAACACAATCTATAATGTTATCTTAACATTATCTTAACATATCTCCATATCTCCACATTATCACTATGTATATCACTACCTAATTATAACTCTCCTGACTCTTATATTTTAAATTTAAATTTATATCTAAAATTAACTGTAATTTAACAATATGGTTGTACAGTCACTCTCAAAATCCAAACAAGGAGTGTGTTTATAATATAACTTGTTATATTCGACAAATCATTCAAGATAAAGCGACAAGATTAATAGACCATTATAGAATAAGTAAAATTAATCCCATTCATATTTTTATTAATTGTTTCTGTTTCAGCTTAAATACACAGTGACCTTAAATAATCCTCAATTAAAACATTAATGTTTATATTCAATATAATTACTTCCCCTGATTTATGTTTTTACCTGTAAGAGTAGTCTATCTTATCTAACAATCCAGCACATCCAATAATAACCGGGATCTGTCAAGAAGTATGTTTTTCCTAATAAAAACTTATAATATGAAATTGTGTGTGCACTTTAAACTGTATGTTAATTCTCATACATATGGCTTTATTTTGAGTTAAGTCCTGACCTAAACAATAGGCTAATTAAGGTGCACTCAGCTGAAACAAATGGATTTTTTTTCAGATTTTTGATACCTGTTAGTTACTGTTGGTGTTTGGTAACTGTTAGTTGCTGATGAAGATACATATATCTTTTGTAAAGATTCATTTTGCAAAGCTTCATGCCAAATATCTAACTTTTTGGCACAAGAAGATTTAAATGTACTCCTAAATTAAGTGATCCCAGGTTGGGGCCCCGAATTCTGACCGAAGTTGGATGAATATAAGTTTTGTAGAGGACCACAAAGTTATGCAAACATATTACTAAGCTTTTGGCAGACAAACTGTTAAATGTTAAAACTATAAAAACCTTCTCTATAATATAATTGTGTAGACATAAATTTCTCTCAAAATTCCTAATGTATTTCATTAATTTCTTGCTATTGTGTGTTAAGTGCATGTCCTTTCCAAAGGTGCTAGTGGCACTGATTTGACCCTAAAATGTATCTAACCTTGTTATTTATGCAATAAATATCCATATATTAAAAAAATAAAAATACTATTATATTGTTATAGACAAAACAACAGAAATTGTTTTATTATTTTTTTTTATTGCATAAATAACAAGGTTAAACACATTTTAGGTCAAATCAATGCCACTATCACATTTGGTCTTTTCTATACTATAGCTAATACACTGACAAACATGTTGTTATCCATTCTGTACCAACACACTGAACAATATTAAGTATCAATCACATCTTATTTCATTCCATTTTGTGTCCAAAGCTTTTCTATTCTATTATCAACTTAACTATTATAATCACACAATGAACCACATATGAATCTCAAAATTGAGCATTGGTAAAAAATATATGTGAATTTCCGCTAAACAGGATGTGCACTATAACACCATATGTGAAAAAGAAAACAATCACAGGATGTTTATTTAAGAAAATCAAAATGTAATTTTACCCTCCTGACTTTCCTTTATATACATGTACGCCCATTTTGTTTTGGATTTTTATGCGGTCGTTTATTCCTAGGTTGTATGTTTATATTATGCAACGAGTATGAAGAAAATGCCACTAAACAGATTTTACCACCAAACAATGTTTAACAGACAAACAAACCCTTATTTAAACAATTATTGTGATTTGGCTCAAAATATGTGCTGAAGAGATCAATAGGTGACATTGAAAAACATCAAACTACAAATCACTACTATATTTATATCAAATAGCCAATTTTAACAAACAATCAAGGTTTGACAGCATTGGCTGAAAGTCCATTAGTATAATTAATGCGTTTGATAACTAAATATTACTATATCAATAGGCCAACTTTCTGATGCTTAAGCACTTGAAATACTAAAAATAAAAAAGTATATAAAAATGTTGATGCAGAGCTTAAGTACTTACTCATACAATAATTTTACTCTGAGGACAGGTAACTTCAGGATAAGCCAAACTGTAACATAATAAACAGCTGACAAAGAAAGTGACAAAATCTTGGTAAAACCATCGTATCTTTTAATGTTTTCCATAAAATTATTTAAATTCATATCGATAAACATCAGTTCAAGATTCCACAATTTTCACAAGTATTCTCTTATTAATTGTCATTCACTGAAACACAAGTAAACCTGTCCTCAAAAGAAATATAATTTGAGTGTCAAGTAATCAACATGAAATAAAAAGAATATTGATATGAATATGATAAATGAAGAATCATGAACTTATATATATTTATAATTTTGATAGCAAACTGTTATTGTTACATAATCAATTGAGTGTTTATAATGAACACATCAACATATTGATTAGTTTATTAACATTGAAATAGAAGTAATGTGTAATAGAAGTGGATATTCTGTGTCTGTTTTTGTATGGCATTCACTTATTATTTTACTAAATAAAGGTACTTTTCGGCCACAACGATCTGAACCAAATACTAAATATTGTACATTATAGGCATGGAATAATTAGAAACAAGTGATACTTCTTCAAACCTCATTTATAATTCTACAGTGGCATAAGTGATCCTTACATGTACGTTTAAAATAAACCATAGGTGTTCGGCACGTTGATTGGTCAGAACCCTGGGACCCCCTCACCAACTCTACAACCCTCCTACCTCTAAAAACCATGTAAAATGCAGTATTTTTCATTTGAAACTTGTTTTAATATTTGGTATATGCTTTTAATTCAATTTACTTCATTTCCCACAAAAAAAAAAAAAAAATGATACATATAGTAAAGGTATGCAACTTATCTTAATATGAACTCCATAACTCCAACATTTTTTCACCAATTTTCAAAATCTTGGTACCAAAAGATTACTCTTAAAAGAAATAAATATACTAAATATATATGAATCAATTTTTTTTTTTTGTGGGAAATGAAGGAAATTGAATTAAAAGCATATACCAAAATATTAAAAGATGTTTCAAATGAAAATTTGAGGTTTTTAGAGGTAGGAGGGTTGTAGAGTGGGTAGGGGGGGGGGGGGTGGCTGAGGTAATGACCAATCAACCCTTCAAACACCTATGATTGTTTTGTTGTAAGATTTCATAAAAACTCATACTATGAGTCTGTTTAGTAACATTTTCTTCATAGCAGGGCATGTTTTGGTCACACCAGATTCCATGACTGAAAGAATATTTTTCGATGAAGACTGCATAAAAATCGAAACAAAAATTGGTATATATAGAGGAAAGTCTTGAGGGTAGAAGTACATTTGCATTTTCTTAAAAAAAAGCTTTGAATTTTACGAAGTTGAAAACTTACCCTGAGACCGACATATTTTCTCTTTCACATATGGTACATAGCCACCTGTACAAGTAATTCATAAACCCCACAATCTTCTGAAATAGACTTGTATGTTTATTACCTCTATATTAATAAAAAAAATATACTACACATAGGGAATGAGCCTATTTCTGGTTAAGACCAGGATATATAGCCCATTCACCAGTTTTATGATGTATACCAGGTATACAACCGCATGTCAGTGGCACATAATAGACACAGTCTTAATGACTGATACAGGTGAACCTACATAGCAAATATAACAACAATTACATCATACATGTATGATGCAAAACATTACCAAAACTTTTATGAAGATCTTACCTTTCACCAAATTAACAGAGCAAGGACTGGTTGTTTTATCCATGCCGTACGGCGTCCACGCTGACCCCAACAGTGTATTCTTCCTGGTTACTTCCTCACAACAGGTATAGTAACTGTCGCCACATCTGGTCTTCTGTCACGTGTGGAAACGCCAACAAAATAACATCTCATGAGTCACGAATCAATACTGTTTAGGAACGTGTGGCGAATATAGTCAATAATTCATGGTTTCCAATATTCTCATGGAATGTCACGGAGAATAGCGATACTCGCTGATACTGAATGTTGACACTTTAAGCACGTGCATTACAATACAATATGCTATCACTAACACAAAAGAATAAATGCCGTGCCAATACAACGATCCCGTTATGTGTCATAATAGTGGTAAACCATTAGCAATGGACGGCGATAATGAACAGAAATACAGAAATGTGGAATGCTGGTTCTATGGGGTGTGGACGCTAACTCGGGCTCAATCAAACCAAGACTGCAACATTTTCGATTTTGCTATTTTGAGAGTTCTGTTTAAGATTTTTTACAAAGAAGAAAAATACTGCCGTTGGCTTGTAGGCAGAGACTTCCGATGATGACGGAGGTGGCTTACAGTCTGTCACTCTTTACTCTTAGCGTTAAACTATCACGTGTAATATTCTTTTATTTCTGTATTTCATCGGAAAAAAATATTGAGACAACGGCGAAAGTGCACTGTACATAGAGCAATAAACACGAGAAAATTATTACTTATGTTAATGCATGTAAACCAGATAGACACAGGCCTGGGTTGTTATTTATATTTTTGCATTTAATTCATGGACTTCGTTTGATTTTAAATAACGTTAATTCTGCGTCAATAAAAAGCTTTTGCTTGGGAAAATATTACAAATTTATGATAGTTTAAAAAGACTTAATGCTAGGGTAATATATACATAACTAAGAATATGATAAAAGAAACGATGTAGGCCACCGAGTTATCTCTATTAGTTTTGACAATGTTGCTTGCAAAAAGATCACAGTCAATGTTAGCAAGGCCCTATTTTTCTGGGTTAACTGATTTTCTTTCGATTTTTTGCAAACTTTAAAAATTGGTAAAGCATGGTTTGTTTATCTTTATCCCCTTTACCCAAACCTATGCAAATTTACTTGAAAAAGGTCTAGTCTTAAATAATTTTCAGTGTAACACATATTTTAATGGTTTTGTTTTGTAACCATGGATAAAACTGAAACAAATACTTGTTAACATAAGGTTTGTTATGCATATATATACATGTAAGTTATCTGTCCGTGAAATGACCTGGAAAAAAATGAAAACAACAAACAAAAAAAACACACAAAAAACAAGAGCACGTAACTCGAAAATGGGCTCGGTGACCCCATTCAAAAGTTTTAACTACAAATATTATTATCATATTCAAAGCTAATGTAAAGTTTTCAATATGCCTTATGTCCATATATAACCCTAGCATATTAAGTCTTTCAGGGTTTCTGTCACTGACACATCAGTTTTATATTTACATATTTATAAAAAAAATAAGCTAGCAGCCAACACTTGAAGTGGTTTTAAAGAGGACAAAGACAGAAATGCCAATGATAATTATTATTTAAATATTTGTCTTGCTTCTTTAAAAAGGGTTATAAAATAATAACCATGTCACTAATAACAAGAACATCATTTAAACTGTTCATTTGTACATGTAGCTGTTGTTGTTTGTTTAGTGTTTACTTCCTGATCTACTTTAATTCATACTATATTTGTTTGTTTCTCTTGATACATTGTGGAGAATATGTTTACTTTTCCAATATTATGTTGTTTTTTTTTATATTTTTTGATTCATTATCATGATATCATGTGTGTTTAGAATTAGTGTTATATTAAAGGCCCATTATGCCTCTGAAATGCTATCATTTTATATTAAAAAAAACCTGTTTATTTTTGGTATCCTGTTAACATACTCATTTGCTAGATACTCAAACTATCTTAGATACATCTTAAGTACTGTTTGCAATTGGTATACCTTTAGTGAATAAGTATTTTGTATGGAAGTCAAAATACTACTTTGTTTACATTTCTCTACCTTAACGACACATCACTTAATGTTCAGCGCTACCTTTTTCAGTTGTAATAAAATACTATCATAAGTTTTATCCATTGCTAAACATTATCAAACACATGTTTGTCATTTCTAAAGAATTAAAACAATATGGATTTCTGAGGCACAATGTGCCTTTAATAAAAAAATATTATATATAGTATGTTTTTGTCATATTATTATTATTATTATTATTATTTATGTGAATTTTTGTATCACATGTGTAGATCCATATTCTATATATATTGTTTTGTACATGGCTGTATTAATGTAGCAATGTTTTAATTGAAACATTCTGTTTTTATTTGACAAAGTATTATTATTCCGTTTAGAACGTTGCGTAATTTGTTATTTTATAAGCGTCAATTTTTTTCTAAAGAAGAGAATATGTCGAAAGCTAAAGAAAATCGGTTTTTTTATTGAACTGATTATATGTTTATTATATCTATAGGATCATTTTATTTTGATTAATAAAGTAACTACATGTATATGTACATGTTTTGTTCACGACTTTAATTATAGATTAAAGCTTATTAGTACCTATTTGAAAAATTATATTGGTCAGGCGCGGTTTTGTTCTGAGTCCCGCCGTCAAAAACCATGTATAATGATCATGCGTGAGTGTAATGTTTTATTTTCAGATCGAAGTATGGAGTAACAACAGTCTATTTAAATATACAGATAACGGCATAAGTTCAGGATCGTACGATGAAGATAAAATATCACCTTATATACCATAACCATCTATATCATTACCAGAAACTGTACAAAATATTAACTATGGATAAATGGATATTTAGAATTTTGCTTTATATAGTCACAAGTTTATTTCGTGAGTAGTCATTACAAATGTTTTCATTAATTTGCAGCACTGACCAAACAAGTTTGTTGTAAACAAAAAAATCAAATAATACTTTCCAGTCTTAAACAATCTTAATATTTCAATCAAAATTCCAACACAAAACATGTTTTGTTTTGAACTCTACAAAATTTAAAGGTTTATTTGGGTCTTGTAGTCTACAAGGATTGTTTGTGTTGTATTCTACAAGGATTGTTTGTCCTGTATTTGTTTGTGTTGTATTCTACAAGGATTGTTTGTCCTGTATTTGTTTGTCTTGTATTCTACAAGGATTGTTTGTCCTGTATTTGTTTGTCTTGTATTCTACAAGGATTGTTTGTTCTGTATTTGTTTGTCTTGTATTCTACAAGGATTGTTTGTCCTGTATTTGTTTGTCTTGTATTCTACAAGGAGTGTTTGTCCTGTATTTGTTTGTCTTGTATTCTACAAGGATTGTTTGTCTTGTATTTGTTTGTCTTGTATTCTACAAGGATTGTTTGTCTTGTATTTGTTTGTCTTGTATTCTACAAGGATTGTTTGTCCTGTATTTGTTTGTCTTATATATTCTACAAGGATTGTTTGTCTTGTATTTGTTTGTCTTGTATTCTACAAGGATTGTTTGTCCTGTATTTGTTTGTCTTGTATTCTACAAGGATTGTTTGTCCTGTATTTGTTTGTCTTATATATTCTACAAGGATTGTTTGTCTTGTATTTGTTTGTCTTGTATTCTACAAGGATTGTTTGTCCTGTATTTGTTTGTCTTATATTCTACAAGGATTGTTTGTCCTGTATTTGTTTGTCTTGTATTCTACAAGGATTGTTTGTCCTGTATTTGTTTGTCTTGTATTCTACAAGGGTTGTTCGTCCTGTTTGTGTTTGTCTTGTATTCTACAAGGATTGTTTGTCGTGTATTTGTTTGTCTTGTATTCTACAAGGATTGTTTGTCGTGTATTTGTTTGTCTTGTATTCTACAAGGATTGTTTGTCTTGTATTTGTTTGTCCTGTATTCTACAAGGATTGTTTGTCGTGTATTTGTTTGTCTTGTATTCTACAAGGATTGTTTGTCGTGTATTTGTTTGTCTTGTATTCTACAAGGCTGGTTTGTCGTGTATTTGTTTGTCTTGTATTCTACAAGGATTGTTTGTCGTGTATTTGTTTGTCTTGTATTCTACAAGGATTGTTTGTCGTGTATTTGTTTGTCTTGTATTCTACAGGGACTGTTTGTCCTGTATTTGTTTGTCTTGTATTCTACAAGGATTGTTTGTCCTGTATTTGTTTGTCTTGTATTCTACAAGGATTGTTTGTCCTGTATTTGTTTGTCTTGTATTCTACAAGGATTGTTTGTCGTGTATTTGTTTGTCTTGTATTCTACAAGGATTGTTTGTCCTGTATTTGTTTGTCTTGTATTCTACAAGGATTGTTTGTCGTGTATTTGTTTGTCTTGTATTCTACAAGGATTGTTTGTCGTGTATTTGTTTGTCCTGTATTCTACAAGGACTGTTTGTCGTGTATTTGTTTGTCCTGTATTCTACAAGGACTGTTTGTCGTGTATTTGTTTGTCTTGTATTCTACAAGGACTGTTTGTCGTGTATTTGTTTGTCTTGTATTTTACAAGGATTGTTTGTCGTGCATTTTTTTGTCTTGTATTCTACAAGAATTGTTTGTCGTGCATTTGTTTGTCTTGTATTCTACAAGGATTGTTTGTCGTGTATTTGTTTGTCTTGTATTCTACAAGGATTGTTTGTCGTGTATTTGTTTGTCTTGTAATCTACAAGGATTGTTTGTCGTGTATTTGTTTGTCTTGTATTCTACAAGGACTGTTTGTCGTGTATTTGTTTGTCTTGTATTCTACAAGGACTGTTTGTCGTGTATTTGTTTGTCCTGTATTCTACAAGGACTGTTTGTCGTGTATTTGTTTGTCCTGTATTCTACAAGGACTGTTTGTCGTGTATTTGTTTGTCCTGTATTCTACAAGGACTGTTTGTCGTGTATTTGTTTGTCTTGTATTCTACAAGGATTGTTTGTCGTGTATTTGTTTGTCTTGTATTCTACAAGGATTGTTTTGTCGTGTATTTGTTTGTCTTGTATTCTACAAGAATTGTTTGTCGTGTATTTGTTTGTCTTGTATTCTACAAGGATTGTTTGTCGTGTATTTGTTTGTCTTGTATTCTACAAGGATTGTTTGTCGTGTATTTGTTTGTCTTGTATTCTACAAGGATTGTTTGTCTTGTATTTGTTTGTCTTGTATTCTACAAGGACTGTTTGTCGTGTATTTGTTTGTCTTGTATTCTACAAGGATTGTTTGTCGTGTATTTGTTTGTCTTGTATTCTACAAGGATTGTTTGTCTTGTATTTGTTTGTCTTGTATTCTACAAGGATTGTTTGTCGTGTATTTGTTTGTCTTGTAATCTACAAGGATTGTTTGTCGTGTATTTGTTTGTCTTGTATTCTACAAGGATTGTTTGTCTTGTATTTGTTTGTCTTGTATTCTACAAGGATTGTTTGTCCTGTATTTGTTTGTCTTGTATTCTACAAGGATTGTTTGTCATGTATTTGTTTGTGTTGTATTCTACAAGGATTGTTTGTCGTGTATTTGTTTGTCTTGTATTCTACAAGGATTGTGTCGTGTATTTGTTTGTCTTGTATTCTGCAAGGATTGTTTGTCCTGTATTTGTTTGTCTTGTATTCTACAAGGATTGTTTATCCTGTATTTGTTTGTCTTGTATTCTACAATGATAAAGTTCTTATTCTCTTTATCCAAAATAAAACTGCACAATTAAAAAAATTAAAGATTATGGAACTTGTGATTTAATATTGACTATGGATAAATGTAAATGGATATTGATAAAATATCTAAATTGACATAATTTATCAAAAAGTGATCAACTGAGATCCCCAAAGCAAGTTAGCAAGTACAGAAATTATGGAAATTATCATGTTAAATAGTTTATAATGCATGTACATTAATATTTTAGGGACATCCAGTGGATTTATCGTCGGTATAGATTCTACAAGCAGTAAATATCGTTGTCCAGATTCTGTTGCTCACGGTAAATACTTACATACCTTCCAGGAAAAATGTTACGAGTTTGTCATATACGAAGGAAAGTACTGGAAAGATGCAAGGCAAGTATTTCTAATTAAAACCCGACCTCTTGTTAAATTAATCTCTTTGTGTAGTCTAAAAATAAAAAAAACTCTGGTCATTATGTTATTATACTCTGATGATTTTGTGAGAAAGATTTTAAAGAAATAAAAGAATGAAGAAAAAGCAAAATATAAAATTGCACTTGTTTTTATTTTTGGGGGGTGGGGTGGGAAGGGTAGTTGTCCATTGTCAATCACATGTACCTTTAGGACGTTTTCGGGAGTTTTCATATCAACATTTAGGCAGAATAAATACTGCTTAATAGAATTTCTTTTAAACTTGGCATATTGTTAGAATATGAAACAGACTGGCTTAGAAAGTTTTTGGACCTGACAGGGCAGGCACACATACATTTTGTATTGAGTCTTCAGTCTGATTTACAGAAATGACTGTACGAGAAAGGGAGGGGATCTTGTTGTAGTGGACGATGCTGCTATACAAACATTCCTGGTCAATACCCTGAAATCATTGGGCAGCACTAAGGACGGGCTTTGGATGGGACTGACAGATATACGCCACGAATTACACTGGGAATGGGTCAATGGTAAGTTAAAGCATTTAAGAAAATAAAATTTAATGTCTATGACCCACTGTCATTCCTGATTAAAATACAATGTATCTGTTAATCTGTTGTTGTTTGTTGTTGTTTTACCTTTGTCTGATTAACTGCCTTACAACAACTTAATATTCTAAAAAAAAAGATAATTGAGTATCTTACGAAAATAATATTGAAAGTATAACGGCAGATGAAGAGAACAACAAACTGGTTATTAATATATCATTCGTCATAATAAAAAATCATGAAATTTTATCAAATCAGAAATCAAATATATCCTGTACAAACCTTAACTTGACTGGAATCATTCAATGAAAGTACTGGTTGGATAGACATAGATAAATAAACCCGTCACTTGTTAAATATTTTTGATATTACTTTGTTTTTCAACAAACACGCACGTGGCCACCTATAGCGAGTAGGACAGGGTGTGACGTGAAATCAGTATAAATTACAAATAAATTATAAATAAAAATAAAAGAATTGTATTCTACAAAATAAATAAAGTATTTTAGAATGCATATCATCAGCAATATTTGTACCAAGTTTATACATCCATGTGTTCACAAAACTCTTGATTATCTAAATATTAAGAAAGCTATGATATTCTTTTAAAATTATCAAATAGTGAAGTGTAAAGACGGTAATTCAGTAATCATAGATTATTCATTAATCATTATTGAGATAGACATTGTTCATATTTCAGGAGAACCATTGCAAGGATATAACAATTGGGCGCACCTTCAAGGGGGTGCTAACTTTTTACACCTTACACAGGACTGTGCTCAAATTCGAATGGACGATAATGGACTTTGGCATGATAGAGAATGTCATCTTTGGCCAAATAAGTTCTCTTACATTTGTGAATATGGTAAGGATCAATTTCATTAACAATAATAGGTTAAAGGCTTTATATATTGGTAGTGAGGTACTTGACATTAATGATTTAATGAATTTTGTTTCCTGTTTTAGAGATGTCTACACCTTTAACACAAAAGACGTCGACACTTTCAACTCCACTATCAACAACAGTGTTCGGATATGAAACAACTACCTCCTCCACCAAATTATCTACGTCGGCGTCTGTATCGTTTTCCTCAAAATTACCTACCACATGGCATAGATCAACTTCCTCAAAATTACCTAACTCGGCGTTAATATCGACTTCATCAATATATTTTACCGAGAGAGCTTCGTTACATACATCGACGAGCATATTGATGACAAAAATTAGTACTGGTATCAACGCCTCCGGCAAAACGATTAAATCACAGGAAATCATGAACACTACTTCCGACGCTGAGAAAACATTTGAACATTTGACTGAACCAACAACGAATACGAACAAAGGTGCCTTACACCATCCCTCCAGTCCAATATCGGGCTCTTCACAAGTATCTACCACTATAATTACACAGAAGCCAATAATTTGTTCGGAGTTAAACTGTGTTGTGTCGTGTCCTAATGGTTATTCCGGTGTATATGTTGGACTTGACGGCTGTATCAACTGTAGATGTAACTAAATTATTATTCTCATAATACAATGTACTTTTCTTTATGGACAGACTCAATAAAATCGTGCAATCGTCCAGATTTTTTTTGGTGTTTGACTTGAGTGTATTTAACGATGTAAAGATTGCATGGGGTCATGCTTTATAATCATTGTCTGTTTTATAATTTTCAAACCCTGTAGTGACTTCGATTGTTGAGAAAATGTCTAGGACTCAGCCGAAACACTTTATAATATATATTCAGTGTATGTATATTCAGTCACGAACCTAATGGTGTTAACCTTACATACAAACCCTTATTTGATTATTTCTTTGGACAAGGCGCAGGACGTGAAGTACTTGCATACGTGGTTCAAGCGAGCAAAATGCAACTACCGAGTCATAAATATTAATAAGGCCCGCACGTATTTTCTCCATGTACGATGGTTTGAATGTTATTTTTGAAATTTTTAAATGTGCTCATTCCCTATGGCAATGTCTATAACACACTCGGGTCTAAGTTTCAGGTGACTAACTTCTGATTTGACGAAGATTTGACAAGTGACTTTTCTGGTCGGGTTTTCTACTTTAAGTTTTGAAGTTCATCAAACAAGACTGTATTATACAATTATTGACTAGTGAGCCATTGAATATGGCTATCGCCTCGGTCAATATGTCATCTGCCGGTGAATATCACATCATATTCAATGGCTCACTAATCAATAATAGTTTTATTATATGAATAGGTTAAGAATTTAAAAAAGCACATAAAAATACAACCTTATATACATGTACAAATTTTGCCTCGTTGAAGCGCGGGAAAAAGAAGCACGTGTTAGGCATACATAATTAGTTCAAGTTTATACTCATCATTGTGCTGTAGCCTTTAAGTATAATAGTAAAGTAATGATATTTTAATCGAGAAATATGCCCAAAAGAAAACCGCAACACTAATTTTTTAATTAACACGCGTAATTAACAGTTTACGGTGGTCATTAAATACGAGTCTCAATCTATTTTTAGACTGGGAAAATCCAATTCAGCCAGTGAATATGATTTTATAAAAAGTTGTGTTGACTACTGTTTGGACCAATGAGATTGCAGCTATATTTAGATCATATAATAAAACTGTTTAAATTTGCATGCCTCAAATAAAGTTAAAATATACAGAAATATATTGTTCGTTATAAAGTTATAGCCCGTTTCAAAAGTATAATCAGACAACTTGTCGGTGATTTTAAAATAAATAGAACGCTATGATATTATTATTATTATTATAGTGAACTGCACATGATTTGTATTTTGGTCTGATTGATATTAATTAGAAATTTAATATCAGTAGCATTTATGCCTACGATTTTATCTCTTAGAGCTTTACTAAGCTATTGTCAATCAGTATATATAAAATTATAAAGATAAATCTTCTTCCGGTTCCTCTGCTTGGACTCCTGTTTATAACCATATTTATGTTTAGTTTTGCCTTAGAAGGGATTATTTTTGGTATGCCAAACTTGATTTTTAATCCTCATTTGTATCACTTTCGACGGGAAATATTTTCGGCAATTTCACCATACTATCATATTTTCGCGATTTGGCATCTTTCGACTCAGTGCGAAACATCAATATAGCATAACCTAGCTACATGTTTGTGTTCTCTTTAAACGAAAAAAGTATATATTCTGTGTGCAAAATAAAAACGCTATGCATAGATGAATATCACTATATGATACAGTACAGGAAGCGTACAACCGTAACATACAATGATTCAGATAGTATGTTTAAAGATAGTCAAGTTTAAAGAGTGTAGGCCTACATAATTAGTGTGTTATACAAGATGAAGGAAGTTACTTTATGTTCATGGTTTCTGTGTTTTATGTTGTTGGCATCTTCTGTTGAAGGTAAGTGATTTAATTTGTATTTTAAAATTGATTATTTACATAACAGGTTTGCATTAAACTGCAATTATTCGACATAAATAAAAAAAAACTGAATTTTTTAATTTTATACATTGATGACATAGATTCCACGTATGTTTTTTTTCTTCTTTTTTCTTTTTCAAATCATAAATTTATTTAAATAAGGTAAATGAAATCAAAGATAAACAACACACTAAACAATAGTTGTGTTAAACGACTTAAAAACAAATGTTTTAATTTTTAATTATTTAGACCAAAATATTGATTAAAGTTTTTGTATTAATGAAGTGCATTACATGTACACGTGCCAACAGTCGTATAAATGGTAGTTTATTTCAAATATGCATTCAGGCCACCAGCTCATGCACATGAATACATAAATAGCATATTGTACAATATTGATTAAAGTTTTTGTATTAATGAAGTGCATTAATTACATGTACCCGTGCCAACAGTCGTATTTAATGGTAGTTTATTTCAAATATGCATTCAGGCTACCATCCCATGCACATGAATACATAAATAGCATATTGTACAAATCGTAATGTATACAAATCGTATTATAAAATTATCTTTCTAGGTCTTCAATGTCCATCATGCACATACCTGACATCAGACGCTGATATACCTGCCTTAGTTAGAACTGCAATAGATACTGTACTAAACTTATTCCAAGAGCCCAAATGTGCAGGAGAATTAAAAGGACCAGTACCTGAGGTAGAATTAGAATCTGTATAGTTTATCTTTTGTTTGTTCCACAAGATTTGATTGTTATTCAATATTTTCAAATCTACATGTACTTTATATTTGTAAATTCAAATGTTTTGTGAACGTATCAGCCGTCATTGAAATAAAGTCAGTGATTAGGTGCAACGAGAGCTTTAAACGACAGGATATTCTTGAAGCTTTTAGCAGAAATAGTATTACTAAATGAATGTAAGATGACCTGGTACCGGATCTAGTGACATTACATAACTGGTTTTACAATTATCTTCGTCAAACTCTTTCATATGGGATGAGACCAAATTTAACCAGAGGGAAATCATGGCCTGAGATCTATTTCTAGGAAGAGTCATAATTTAAAAGAAGGTCATAATGTCATTTTAGACAGGGTCATTTTTGGAGAGGTGCAGGACTGCCGACGAACATTTTTATATGCATTATAAAACATTTGTTGAACTCATGCAGGAGTTCAACAAATGTTTTAAAATACATGTAGTTATTACTTTGACACACACATTTTATATGTATTTTTTAAGTGTCGTCCAGTTTGATTTTTTGTTTGTTAATTTTGAATTTGACAATATTAAAATTTCTATTTTAACATTTTGGTAGCCAACAATTTAAGATGAGAGCACTTATTAGAAAATTGTAGGTCCCAATATATGTCGACTTGTCATGTAATGGAAGGTCAATATTCGTTAAATCCAGTCATATTTGTGGTAGTTCAAGTATCAGTCTATTGTTTAACAAGGAGCGGAAACAAACTATTACAAATTAGCGTAAATAATGACGTGTAAATTGACAATACCATCAGTGACTTTCTGCTTAATGTAATATTTATGCAGCCATGGAAAGTACTATCCAAATTATTTAGAACACTACTTGTATGTCTTTTGTACGCCAGAAGATTCTTCGGGGCGTACGTGTTAGGGTAGGGTGTTGTTTGTCCGTTTGTCCGTAGACAAATGATTTCCGTAGGATAACTTTATATTGTTTTAATATTTGGCATGTAAGTATGTTATATCAAAACACAGGTAAAGTTTAATTTTCGCTGAAGTGACCTTATTATTGAGAGTGTTATTCAAAAGTAGTCAAATCTGTTACTTTCGATGTTTGGATGCGAATTTTTCATTATTACTGAATAAATTGAAAATATTTTGGTGTCTATTTGGCGGCAATCGATATTTCAAGCGCCTTCGTTGTGAAAAGACTCTTATACAAATTGTGCGTTTTCAATGGCTTTACTCAAAATTAAAAACATCTACATATCTAGTGTTTACGGTGGTATTTGTAAATATATTACACAATTTAAAAAAATGCTAGAATCAAATATCATTTTGCTAGTGGAAAGATAAAACACTAGCAATTATAGCAAGTGGCCAAAAATTTCTATTCAACCATTGTTAGGTTATCTACATGTTTGCATTCGGGGTTGTATCATTGTTCCATTAGAAGATTATACAAATGCATGTATCATTTATATAACTGTGTAAATGAATAGTGTTCACAGTCAGAAGTTTTTCAATTTTAATTTGTTTTATATCCTTATATGGTAAATATGAATTTTGAGATGGGAAATTTGAAATACATGTAAATGTTTTGAACTATAGTTTTTATGAAGTCAAAATTAAATGAGATAAGTTTAATTGTCTTCCATTGCTAATGCGCATATTTTTTTTCTTTACATATCATTATTTGTGCAATAAATATAAAATAAAAGGGTGGCCTAGTTGTTAAGGTGTCTGTCTCTCAACCCGTTGATCATGGGTTCGAGCCCTAATTGGGTCATCACGACCATGTTTCTTCATACGACACAAGTACTGGTTGGTTCCAGGAAGCAGACTTGAAAGTGATTAATATAAGTTGCAAGAACCTGTTTCGCAATCGAGCTTAAATGAATATGTTTAAACAAAAGCATATAAATGGTATATTTTCCGTGATACCTTCTTTAGATTTTTAATCGGGCGTATATTGCCTCGCATCAACGGAAATTTGTTAAAGAAATCAAAGATCAAAAAGTTCAAAAAGTTCTCGGCCCGATATACTTCTAGCCACTACACTGACATTTACACACGATACGTCGATACCGATATCTTATTGAAGATTACTGACCGAGTTACACGCGGTTTTACACAGATTAAGTAACATAAAACACACTTTGATCAGTAGAGGGGTGTGTCATTTAGACCAAATGGAGAAAGTTGAAATCAGAGCCGTCATTAAGTACCTCTGTAAGAAAGGGATGTCCCCCAAGGAAATCCATGAAGACTTCATGGATACACTTGGGAAGGAGTCCCCTTCCTATAGCACTGTGAAAAAATGGGCTGCTGAATTTAAGAGGGGCAGGGAGAGCATTGGAGATGATGAGCGGCCTGGACGACCAAAAGATGCCACCAACAATGAAACTGCCGAAGCTGTGCACTATCTGGTCATGTGCGACAGAAGGCGAGACTTGCGAAGCATTGTACCTGGATCATAACTTTTTTAGTTTATGGTGTATTGTCTTCATACTTGGCCACAACAACCATTGGGACAAGACCTTTCAGTAGACCACACTAACCTTGATATTCATCCATAAATGACCTTGACCTTCAAGGTCAAAAGTCCAAATTTCGCTTGTTCTTGCTGTTATTGGCTGTAACATTGTTATTTTTGAATGGATTGTCTTCAAACTTGAACATAATAATCTTCAAGGATATCCCTTAAAAAATAACCAGACAGACCTTGACCTTCACTCATAAATGACCTTGACTTTGAAGGTCAAATTATTGAAATTTTCATTTTTTTGGCTATTATTGGCTGTAACTTTGTTATTTTTTGAATGGATTGTCTTCGAACTTGGACATAATAATCTTCAAGGATAGCCCTTGAAAATAACCAGACAGACCTTCAGACCTTGACCTTTACTCATAAATGACCTTGACTTTGAAGGTCAAATTATTAAAAATTTCATTTTTTTTTGGCTATAATTGGCTGTAAAGTAAGTCTCTGACTACCGGAAGTACATCGGGTCAAGAACTTTTTGATCAATCCTCCTAAAGCAATGATCATTTTAAATTGTTGATATCTAATCAAATAGTGTTTCCAATTACTGTACATACTGAGTAAAAACAAACTGTTGAAGGAGGAACACGAGCAGTCTCAGTGTTTGATGTTGGTGTTGATGTTAAAGGCGTGAGCGACATGTGTTCGTGAGACTATGTGATAGACACAATATTTAGTTTCATGGAAGTATTTGTGTTTTTGTAGATAAAGGAAGAGACTTGTGAGGAGACAAGTGGACAAGTAGCAAGATGTAGTTACTACAAAGGTTCTGTCACTATCACAATACCGCTACCTTTAGTTCCAGATATCAGTGAGTCCCTTGTAATTGTAAAACATTTTACATTACCTTAAAATGATATTGATAATTCTATATATTCTTTTATTGATGGTTCTAACAAGATTTGAACCGCTTGAGAGATATTTATGATGCTTATCTAAATTGAAAAATGTGCATAACCTTTATTTCAGACTGATGTGTTTGTGTTTTTGAAACCGCTTTTTTAAAATGATATGTGGTCTTATTTTAGAGGCACCGTTTTAAGATAAATGTCCAGGGTTTTTATTAGACCCCTACAGGTTTAACCGAAGGGGACTGAAGGTTTTCCCTCCTTCCGTCTGTCTGAGCTGACATTTGGATACTTATGTGGCTACAAGAACACTTGTACTTTTTTTTTATGTCATTCGTTCCGAAAGCTTTTATGTGGCTAATTTCTGGCTAATTTCCTGTACATGGTCAAAACGAACAGTTTCAGTTTTTATTGAACCAAGGCATATAATATGCAACTGGTTATAACAACAAACAAACAGAAAAATAACAGTCAAAAATCACTAATATCACAATATAAGAATACAATTATGACTAGCTAAATAAACAAAAAAGGAGATCATATTGTTCATTTCAAGTACTGAATTCAATACAACATGTATTTTATATTGTAACAAATGGGAATGGAGAATGAGTAGTATTTACAAAACCTGGATCCCGTGAATGCTCCAAAGGTACTAAAAATATTTCATGAAACTTAGAGTATGGATTGGTGGCAGATTATGCACATCTTTTTAGCACGACTATATTGGGTATATAAAGAGCTGGAGCTGTCCTACTCAGCGCGAGCGCGTCCAGATTTTTTATTAAAGTTTTTGCACAGTAAAATCTTATTTACTATTTCTTTCTTAGTTCTTAGATATCTACTCCAAAATTCAAATATATATTCCTTTTGATAAGCTTCACAACACTTAAAGCAACATTTCCAGAATTATCTTCCCTTGAACTTAACTAGAACTCCGCGAGTCGGATATGTCGCCTTGTGAACAGTATTGCTGTCACTTAGGCATTTTCTTCTTAAATATAGGTTATAAATAACAATTTACAATGTACATGTACCTTTTACTTTTGTGGCATTTGAACTGATTGTAACAATGTTAAATTAGGATTAATAAAACTGTCACATTATCAAAAATAAAAATACCATGGAAAAGTTTTAAGCACTGCACTTCAGGTCAATGAAAAAAGATTACATACCAAATTTGGAGTCAATCAAACTAATAGTGACCAAGTTATGCTCTGGACAAGCCTATATTAAGAAAGAAAATTAACAAAGGGCAAAAACCTAAAAAAAATCATGAAGTGCAGAGTACAAGTTCTTGTGCACTGCACTTCTTCTCAATGAGATCTATCATCCTACATAGTTCTTATAGTTAAGGAGAAATGGCCCGGACAAAAATAAAGTATGAAAATTAACAAAGGGCAATAACTCAAATATAAAGAAGTGCAGAGTAACGATTGTTGTGCACTGCACTTCGGGTCATTAAAAGAAGCATGCATACCAGGTTTGAAGTCAATCAGACTTATACATGTAGTGACTGATTTATGCTCCGGACAAACTTAAGGGGACGCCGATAAAGACAATGACGCCGATGCCGCCAACAAAAGTAAGACATGTATGTCGCCTTTTTCAAGGCGACACAAAAATGGGATTCTTTACTCTAAATTCTTTATTTCTTAAACTTGAAATATAATTATGTTCCTTATCATCACCCACATCATATGTGGCAAGGTTCATAACATAGAAAAAAGGATTCATTAATTGGCATTTCTTCTATCTCTTTACTGAAATAAATTGCACACATGTATGCGAGTACAGAAAGATGTTATTGATAATATCTAAGATATTTTATTTCCTCCGATTTTTGCGACGGACGCGCCCTCAGGCGCGTTCAGAGCTAAGTCATCTACACATGGGATTTCGTTGGCTACAATCGCGCAATGTGTCCTAAACCGATTTACAGCCCAAGAAATAGTACATGAATTTGATCCTTCAAAACTCCCATACTTTGTCTGGATATCTTAATGTCTTCCATATTTAGCCTTTTAAATTTCAAATTAAGTTATCCAAGTTAAAATATGAACGTATATTATTTGTAAAACGTTGTAGTCCCGTAGTATTATTGCACAATATGCAAATTACTGCTGAAACGATTTACCGCTGTCGAAAAAGTAGGACAGCAAATTATACTACAATAAAGGTGTAACCTCTGAGTTCCAAGACATTATTAGTAGGAAATAAATATTTCTACATTATACAAAACATTATTATTAACAAATCAAAAGTTTTTCGTGACTCTAGGATAACCCGCGCATTAATAAAAGAAGAACTATTTTCGTGACTCATACCGCGGGTTTAGCTGAATATTCAGCAGTTATTAATATATTAGATACAGTACAACGGTTAGTATAAATATCTATTTTTGAAAATGCATGTAAGAAGAGAGTTTTTCAACACTTTACCGCAATGTAGTATTTCATGGTAAGGAAGTTATAATATCAGTTCTACTTCCGATTCTTGTGGTTTGTTTACATATTTTTCTAGGTCATGATATGAGTTAACCTTCGCTATTCTAAAAATAGATTCTGCTTCACCTGTTCTGATTTTTGGACAGGCGATTAGGAAGTACACATTATACATGTAATTAATAAACCAGCGGATTACATGCAATACTTTTAGAAATTCTATACAATTGTAAGAAGCAAACAAGTTGATAATGGAATTTAGTGTGAAATTGAAAAGGACAACTAAACACTGTAGTGCTTAAGTGACATTTAAATTAAAATAAAAACGATGTGCTCTGGCCTCTACCAGTTTACCTTGTAAATAAAAAAATCTAAAAAATACACTATTAATTGCTGATGATTTTAACCAAATTTTTTTTAATGAGACATATCCAAGAGAAATGAAAATACAAATGACTTATATTTCATTGTCTATATGCCCACTATGATATAACACGAAGCAATTCTAAATAGCATTCTCAAATGTATAATGTATTATGTTTGAAGTTTATTTGCCTGGATTTATTCTAGAAATATTTCGTTGACAGTTTTTTTTCTATTACATATCATTTCTCAGAATAAATCGATAAGGACACTAATATACAAGTTTGACCAGAGTTTTAGGCATAAATTTAATTCTGTATTTAAGTGCTTGAAAGTAGAAAATCTGAATTATATCAGTTTCGGACGCAAAATATATTGCTCTACAAATCTCGAACTTGTATGGAACAAATTTTCTCTGTTATATATTTTGTGTTTTGTTTTTGTTTTGTTTTTTTTCCTAAAAGAAGCCTTAATGTCTCTCCGGTTGCATGTCCGTCGCATTCAGTGCTGCAGCACTTTGATTTAATTAAGTTCCTTCATTAACATCATTTATTGATAATATACTATTCATACTTTGGTTTATTTGTAGATGTACCTTTACAGATGTATCAGAGAGGTTGTTACCATTCCAAACCTGCAAACGTCCCTTCTAACGGCTGTCATAACAGGGACAATATAAACGAAGATAAAACTGTCATTAAACAAATTCTTGATAAAGCTTCGTCAACATTTGAGAGTTATGATGTGGCTAAGTTTACAGGGGAAATGTGTCTATGTACAGACACATACTGCAGGGATACGTCCGCCGCCAATCAACGTGCACCATTCAATATCTTACTGTTGTTGGCATGTGTACTTATTTATCTTGTTTTTGCAATATAATAACAACACGTGATTGATCACTGTTGATGACTTTTTCACTGTATTATATTATCTTATAAATGTGTAAAAATAACCATTCTATGTATAATGATATAAATCACACAAAATATTTATAACAAAGATTTTGTAAGTCACAGCGCGAAGGATTTTCAAATTCTGAGTTGATGCTCCAATGTAAATGTCTGTTATTTGTTTAGGACAATGGAGTGTTTATCTGAATCAGCAGAAATTTTACAAATTTTGACGCCTGAAGTGCCTCATTTATGCTTCTAGTTCGTATACCTGCATATATACACACCCACTACTGTGATTAGTATGTCTTCTTTCTTTGTTATCTCTTTTGTTGTGGGGATAATTTAATTCAGGATAATGGTTCAAGCATTTTCCCCAACAATAAAGATCTAGTGGTTAATTTCTTATTTGGTCACATTATAGTATTCCATTGTTTTCGTATTGCAGTATATTGACGGAAATTAACTTGAAACTATTTTAAAAAAACTTTATTTTCTTTCATTTATATTATGACTTGTACAAAGTTTAAATCTATTGTCCGGAATGCATGAGTAATTGTCTAGCATGAATGACTGTTGCATGTATATTCTTGTAAACATGTTCTTTAATCATACTTTTATAAACTATACAGTTTTATCATGCTGTAGATAACCTATTTCACATGAATATCTTTTGTTATTGTGATATTACAAACCACGGCTTTCATTATAATTAAAGCCGGGTACAAACATATCTCAAATAAACATGGTTTGTTACATAATTTGCACCCCAATAAATGTATAATTTTAGCAGTGTTAAATCGTCTTATGATACTCTAAATAGATGATTTTGAATGCGTTTTTGGATCATTGAATTAGTAAGTTCCACATATTTTCTTATATCTATTATAAATATTAAATCACGTTTTATGCACTGTATACGAAGATTCTTTTGTCAGAATCGAATGCATTATTCAGGATCTTTCAAATTTGACTACAAGATCCTGAATTAATGCGTTAATGCAGTAATGTTCAAGTGAATGACTTAAATTCACCATCACATCCATAAACTATTCTAAATCTTATGGTTATAATTTAAATTACACCTGATTGTTAATAAAGTTGTTGAATACTGATAAAATCTATTCTTTTGTTATTGATTTTTGCCCACGCAGAATGTGCATGCGCGAAATGCTACATCCGTTTCTATGGAAATATCGTATTGTAAAAAGGTCTGTATGTCTCTGTTTCCAGAAAGCAACTAATTGGATTTTTTTTTACCAGATCAAGCACTAAATGATATTAATAAATGACCCTTTAATCTAAGGGGTGTTTTCTTCTTGAGATTGTTTAACAATCATTTATTCATACAATCTTGGATCCGTATCCCATGTAAAATCTATGTAATGTGTCGAGTTTATACATACATCGAACACTTTGTCAACATTCCTGTAATGTTTTATCACTTAATGATTCCATTGGCATTCTGGTGTATTTCTTAAACTTTCTGGAACACAATAGCGCTTAAACAATTGCATAACGTCAACTTGTTCTATATTAGCGAAATTTGAACTCACAACACCGACGGTAAAATTATTCGTTGTATGAAAATCTAGAAATGTTTAGTAATAATATAAATTTGTTGTGCATAGTGAAAATCTATGTAGTTGCTGGAACAAAATTATTGCTCTACTATATTATAGACTGTTGATTTTACAGGTAAATAACATGAACAGTATTTAAGTCTGATTCATAAACCATTAAAGTTAGTCTTATTGTAAACATAACATAGCCATCATGAAAACAGTAACAAAAAGATCATTTCCTATTGCAAATGACACATTTGTTCAAGCTTCACATATAGTGCTGTCACTCCCTGCAATTTTAAACACAGGAAGGCATATTATTACCTTTGGAAGTTAGATGGATTATCTTCCCAAGAACTCAATATCCCTTGTCAATGAGTAATAGATGGAATAGTCAAATGACACACAGTAAATGCTTTTAAATTCGTTGTATTTAGCTATATGCAAATTTTATAAGTTTATAGCTCACACAGCCATTGTGACCTGCTAGCAGAAACTTTGACAAGCTCTCGCTATCAGGAGGTATTATTTTATCTAAATATATCAACAACAAGAAACGTCGCAATGCGACGAAAACCAGGTTTTCAACGACCAAGTTTTGATGTGACAGCAATCAATAGGTCAAATTGCACTGAAGTTATTGAGAAGAAGCTGAAAATTCTATTGTAAGCAAATGACCTTGACTTTGCTCCAAGATATCTAAGTGGCAGTCCAAAGCTGCCACACAACAAGTTTGGTGTCAAAAGGTCAAAGCAAACTCAAAGTTATTATGTGAAAACTGAATACATGTACATTAACCTTGATAGCAATTAAAAGCTGCCCCTTGATATAAGCTACCCATACATCAAGTTTGGTGTCAATAGGCCAAAGCAAACTCAAGTTATTGAGCGGAAACTGAAATTCTTTTCTTAGTAACATAGTAACAGTGACCTTGTTAACAGATACCTGGGTAGCAATCCCAAGCTGCCTCACGAATATAAGCTATCTATACACTAGGTTTGGTGTCAATAGATTAAAGCACACTCAAGTTATTTAGCGGAAACTGAATTTCTATTTTTAGTAACAGTGGCCTTGACCACAGATACCTAGGTAGCGATCCAAAATAAGCTACCCATACACCAAGTTTGGTGTCAATAGGCCAATGCAAACTCAAGTTATTGAGCGGAAACTGAATTTCTATTTTCAGTGACCTTGATCACAGACACCTGAGTAGCAATCCCAAGCTGCCTCTTGATATAAGGTACCTACACACAAAGTTTGGTGTCAATAGGGCAAAGTAAAATTAAGTTATTGAGCGGAAATTGCATTCGTATTTTTAGTAACAGTGACCTTGATTACAGGCATGTTGGTAGCAATACCTAGCTGCCTCTTGATACAAGCTATCCATAAACCAAGTTTGGTGTCAATAGGCCAAAGCAACCGAAAGTTATTGAGCGGAAACTGAATTTCTATTTTTAGTAACAGTGACCTTGACCACAGACACCTAAGCTGCCTCTTGATATAAGCTACCCATACACCAAGTTTGGTGGCAATAGGCCAAAGCAACTAAAGTTATTGAGCAGACACTAAAGGTTGATGCCACCCAACGACTCCGGCATTACAATATCCCGGTTTTTCATTGAAAACCTGGTTAAGGAAACTAGGAATTAGACAGGTCAGTCAAATAGTAAGTCATTATCAATTACAGCAAATAAAACAAGTTTCAGACTTCCTCGGATTCACAAGGTAAGAAACAAATGATGAAGGTAATAAAAACAATAATGAATTTATTTAGAAGAGTTTAAGAGACATTGTATAAAAGTTTAATTATGTGTAAACTGAGTCTTCCACTATTGAACTTTTCTAGTACTTATCATAAACAAGAGCACCGCTAGGCGGAGCATTATATGCCCGAAAGTATTTTTTTTTTTAGTAAGGATGACCTTAACCGTTGACCTTTTGACCCCAAAATCAATAAGGGTCTTCTACCCAATATGGACAATCATCCTATGAAGTTTGAACATTGTGGGCCAAATGGAACTTAACATATGCTCCGGCAACTCTTTTCAGTATCAAGGTAATAGTGACCTTCACCTTTGACCTTTTGACCCCAAAATCAACAGGGGTCTTCTACCCAATATGGACAATCATCCTATGAAGTTTGAACATTGTGGGTCAAATGGAACTTAAGTTATGCGTGGAATCATATTTTTCAGTATCAATGTAATAGTGACCTTCACCTTTGACCTTGTGACCCCAAAATCAATAGGAATCTTCTACCCAATATGGACAATCATCCTATGAAGTTTGAACAGTGTGGGTCGAATGGAACTTAAGTTATGCTCTGGAAACTGTTTTCAGTTATAAGGTAATAGTGACCTTGACCTTTGACCTTTTGACCCCAAAATCAATAGGTGTCTTCTACCAAATATGGACAATCATCCTATGTAGTTTGATCATTGTGGGACAATTGGAACTTAAGTTATGCTCCGGAAACTGTTTTTAGTATCAAGGTCATAGTGACCTTGACCTTTGACCTGTGACCCCAAAATCAATAGGGTCTTCTTCCCAATATGGACAATCATCCTATGAAGTTTGAACATTGTGGGTCAATTGGAACTTAAGTTATGCTCTGGAAACTGTTTTCAGTTATAAGGTAATAGTGACCTTGACCTTTGACCTTTTGACCCCAAAATCAATAGGGGTCTTCTACCCAATATGGACAATCATCCTATGAAGTTTGAACATTGTGGGCCAATTAGAACTTAAGTTATGCTCCGGAAACTGTTTTCAGTATCAAGGTCATAGTGACCTTGACCTTTGACTTTGTGACCCCAAAATCAATAGGGGTCTTCTTCCCAATATGGACAATCATCCTATGAAGTTTGAATATTGTGGGCCAAATGGAACTTAAGTTATGCTCCGGAAACTGATTTCAGTTTTAAAGTAATAGTGACCTTGACATTTGACCTTTTGACTCCAAAACAATAGGGGTCTTCTACCCAATATAAATAATCATCCTATGAAGTTTGAGCATTGTGGGCCAAATGGAACTTAAGTTATGCTCCGGAAACTGTTTTCAGTATCAAGGTAACAGTGACCTTGACCTTTGACCTTGTGACCCCAAAATCAATAGGGGTCTTCTGCCCAATATGGACAATCATCCTATGAAGTTTGAACATTGTGGGTCGAATGGAACTTAAGTTATGCTCCGGAAACTGTTTTCAGTTTTAAGGTAATAGTGACCTTGACCTTTGACCTTTTGACCCCAAAATCAATAGGGGTCTTCTACCCAATATGGACAATCATCCTATGAAGTTTTGACATTGTGGGCCAAATGGAACTTAAGTTATGCTCCGGAAACCAAATTGCTAACGGACGGACGGACGGACGGACGTACGGACGGACAGACAGACAGACGGACGCCAGGGGGTATAACATAATATGCCCTTTCGGGCATATAAAAAGACTATCGTTTTACTTGAAATAATTCATTGTAAAATATAGTCAATAAAAATAAAAACAAACACAAACAATCTTACTTTAAACAGTTTTGCTATTTATAATCAAGTTTATCTTGTTATTATATATTTTCTGCAAGTACGTAAAGTATTCATACACAATTATCATTAACTATTTATATATCATGTAACATTTTATAAAATATTTCAAAGACAGATATGGTGATACATTCTCGCACATTTTTACAAGTTATACTGAAAGGTCCTTAAAAACCCCTAAGAAGTTCCAACCTCTGTCAAAATGTATCTTAAATTTAACATAATTATGTAACATTTGTCTTAAAGTTAGACTACTAAACATGTCGATCATAAAGTAACATCTTTTTTTCCCCAAGAATTTACACATTTCACTTATATACCATTAGTCAGTTACATCTAGCCTGGATATAGTTATTTATAGAATACCATTATAAAGAGATCTAAAGAAACATTAACTTATATTTGGAAATTATTTTCATGTATCATGAAACAATATTAGCACTATAGCTTATACAGTTATCATCAACAATTAACAACAATTTACCTTATAATATATTACATATTGGCAGTAGTTATGTACATGAAATCTTATACACAGGAAGATTTAGTTTTTATTTTGTTATAAGTGACAGCTGATATTTATACAAGTACAACCATATTAGGCAAATTAAAATTTGCAGTACTTTAACCTACAAGGACAATATACACCAGAGAGAAAATAATTCTATAATCATCAACACATGCACACACCCCAGCACATACAGCACTTAACACAGATACATGTATAAAGATTGTGATTATTTCCATAACTTTGTACCACTACTTCCTCGTAATCTGTAAATATAAAATTAAAACATTAGTTATTATTTTAATCATTAATCTACACCTCTCACATGCTTTACATTATTTCTTTATAAAACCACAAATTTTAATTACATGTAAATTAAAGTCCATGATTAAACAGATAGAGCCACCATGTACATATGACTAGTAAGCCATTAATTATGATGTGATATTCAACATTTGAAAGAGGAAATTATTAAAAGAATAGCCTGTAATAGAAAAAAAACACATTTAAAATAACTGCGGAAAAATAAAACAGCAACTGTTCATTGATTTCATTGAAGCACTGGAAAAACACAAATGTAAGAATGCTGATTGATTTAGAAATTATGTTGAATAAGTGGTCAATCAATTACTGAGAAATGCATGTATGCTAATAACTGGTTAGCAATCCAGGGAAGTGGTTTGTTTAGGTGGATCAACCTTAAGATGTGACTAACCATACATTTAAATCAGCATAAAAAACAACCAAATTTGTTTAAAAGTAATACCATTATTTCTATCTCATAAATTTTAAAGTTAAACATGAGGGTTTATCTTAGGAGAAATTATCCCTAATCCAAGATAATTGAGTTATCTTTTTGTTCTAGAGATGTGTGTTTTATATTCTAAAACTTTATCCATCTGTGGAAACTAACATCTACCACTTGACTTTCAATGGTGCTTGTGCTTAACATAGAACATTGCAAATCTTAGGCACTTACATTGCTTCAAGGGCCTTTTGCATACTAAGTCTAGAGGGAAAATCTTGAGTTTTTTATTCCTTTATGTAAAGAAATTGACATCACTTGGCTTTCCATTTGTGATGAATATGTTTATATAGAGGATATTTGTTTGTTTCAGTGTAAGATCGAAAAATATTTCACCGAGTGAACACCAGATGCAATATTTTCCACGAGTGGCGTAGCCACGAGTGAAAATATAATAGCTGGGGTTCACGAGTGAAATATTATTTGATCTTACATGTAAAACAAACAAATTTTCTGTTTATTTCATGATTTTTTAACGATTTTTAAACCATTTTACTGATTTTTGCAGCGTAACGTCATGCTCTTATCTTCATGACGTCATCAAATAATGACGTCACAATGTTGAAGCAAAATATAATTCCATGATTATTTTTAGATTTTAGATGTTTTTCAGCACAACGTTCGTAAATATTTACGAACTACAGTAATCAAGTACATTTTTTATTATGATTGACTACATTTCCTCTGAAAAAACATTCATTAATGATAAATATTTTATTTTTACGCCAAATATAGTTCGGCTACTGTGAAATTATATTTGGTAATCATTACTGTGAAATTATCAGAATATAATTAACCATTATAATTCAGTAATCTACTGCAAAACATGTAATAAATGAGGATAATGGCAATGCTTTTAAATTGTTTTTACTTGATACATGCATGCCTGTGAAAACTGACAGCCCATGCCTGTTGAAGGATTTTTTGTGCTGTATATAAATTAGGAAAAAGGCATCGATTGGCTAATTGCTTGGTTGATTTAAATTTACTATCAGCTCTTAACTTTTGATGGGCTCTTTTCTTGTTCATCTAAAGACAGTTACACCTACCCCTTGGCTTTGGAGGGTTTTTTGCTGGGTTTATCAGAAGAAACAGATTCTGTCACCATACTTTCCTCATCAGCATGTGTACTCTTTAATGTTTTCTTTATATTTGTCACCTGAAATCATAAATACAAATGTATATCAATAGCTATGTACACAATGGAAAAAAGCGAACAAATTTCATATATGTTCATATGTATTAGTATATCTGCTGGAGCATCAAACTTCTGCCAGTCTGGTTTCTTATACCAGGTACATTTGAAATATCACAAAGGAAGAGCTAAAATCTAATAATCATTAATCACAATTTTTTATGAAATACGTAAATCACTATCTTTTAAGATGAGGGCAGTTGCAACATGAGTTATGGGATGTTATGTTATATATAATACAATGTTTTACAAACTAAAATCAATAAAATCTGGGAAGACGTGTTCCCACCTAAAATTTAACAAAATCATTATCTGATAAGATGATGGCACTTGTGAAACAAGCTACATAAAGTTAGATATAATACAATGTTATAACCATAATAACCCTTTCAATAAATGACAGAGTCACAGTTATTATCATTTAACTTATTTTACCTCTTGTTCCATTTTCTGTTTCTGCCTCATGTTGTTTTCTTTGTTCTGATTTGCCTTTGTTATTTGTGTTTCTATTCCTTGTAAAACTGCTTCACAGCCAGAACACCTTTATATCATAAATAATAAAACACATGTAAAAGTGCTTTACAGCCAGAACACCTTCATACCGTAAACAATAAAACACATGTAAAACTGCTTCACAGCCAGAACACCTTCATATTATAAGCAATAAATCACATGTAGAACTGCTTCACAGCCAGAACACCTTCATAACATAAGCAACAAGAGCCGGTTGAACCGGGTGATGCTCCCCGAATAGGTTTTGGACACAGGAAGGTATACTTCTTGTTGTGTCAGAGTTATGTCACAGACAAAGTTCAAAGTGTAAAAACAACCCAAATATTGTGCACGACACATTGTCGTAATATGGTGATCATTTTTGTGAAATAGTTCTAAAATCCGACTTCAAATAACGTAGTTATGCGCCGGACATAATTTTGCTGCAAGGTCATGCTGTGACCTTGACCTTCAAGGTAGCGACCCAAATGTTGCATGCTACACGTCAATTCAATATGGTGATCATCTCTGTGAAATAATTGATAAATCCGACTTCCAGTAATGAAGTTATGAGCCGGACATGATTTTGCTGTAAGGTCATGCCGTGACCTTGACCTTCAAGGTATCGACACAAATGTTGCGCGCGACACAATGTCTCATTGTGGTGATCATTTCTGTGGAAAAGTTGTAAAATCCGACTTCAAATAATGAAGTTATGTGCCGGACACAATTTGGTGCAAGGACATGCTGTGACCTTGACCTTCAAGGTAGCGACCCAAATGTTGCGCGCGACATGCCATTTTAATATGGTGATCATTTCTGTGAAATAGTTTAACAAGAGCCCGGTTTGAGCCGGGTGATGCTCCCCGAATAGGTTTTGGACACAGGAAAGTCCACCTCTTGTAGTTTCAGAGTTATGTCCGTGGAAAAAGTTCAAAGTGCAATAATTCCAAAATTAGGCAAGGAAGAGTTACTGTTCTTTGCACTGCACTTCTAATCAATGTGATCTATCAACCTACAAAGTTTCTTGTTGATATCTCTTATGGTTTCTGAGTTATGTCCCGGACAACTTCAAAAAGTAAAAATAAACAAAGGGCAATAACTCCAGAATTAGGCAATGCAGAGTTATGATTCTTGTGCACGCACATCTACCCATTGAGATATATCTACCTACAAAGTTTTTATGTTGATATCTCTAATAGTTTTACAGCTATGTCCTGGACAAGATTTTTCTAAAAGGGGAAATAATTCAACAAGAGGGCCATGATGGCCCTGAGGTCGCTCACCTGTATATAGGCCCCCGGAGCGGGGCCAGTTTAAACCCCAGGGCTTTTATTTGAGCAAACTTGGAAGACACCCATTAGAAGATGTTTCATGATGTTAAGTTTTCACTACACACATATAATGAACTAGAACTCCCCGAGTCGGATGTGTCGCCTTGTGAACAATGTAGTTTAGGAGAAATGGCCAGGACAAAAATGAAATATGAAAATAACAAAGGGCAATAACTAAAAAAATAATAAGTGCAGAGCAGCAGTTTCTGTGCACTGCATTTCTTATCAATAAGATCTATCATTCTATGATGTTTCAAGTCCATAGCTTTCATACTTGAGGAGAAATGACCAGGACAAAAATAAAGTATGAAAATCAACAAAGGGCAATAACTCAAAAAATAAGAAATGCAGAATATCAGTTCTTATGCACTGCACTTTTTCTTAATGAGATCTATCATCCTATGAAGTTTCAAGTCCATAACTTTTATACTTTCGGAGAAATGGCCTGGACAAAAATTAAGTATGAAAATTAACAAAGGGCCATAACTCAAAAATTAAGAAATGCAGAGTACCGATTCTTGTGCACTGCACTTATTCTTAATGAGATCTATCATCCTATGAAGTTTCAAGTCCATAGCTTTTATACTTAAGGAGAAATGGCCCGGACAAAATTAAAGTATGAAAATAAACTAGAACTCCGCGAGTCGGATGTGTCGCCTTGTGAACAATGTAGTTTAGGAGAAATGGCCAGGACAAAAATGAAATATGAAAATAAACAAAGGGCCATAACTCAAAAAATAAGAAATGCAGAGTACCTGTTCTTGTGCACTGCATTTCTTCTTAATGAGACCTATCATCCTATGAAGTTTCAAGTCCATGGCTTTTATACATTAGGAGAAATGGCCCGGACAAAAATAAAGTATGAAAATTAACAAAGGGCAATAACTCAAAAAATAAGTATTGCAGAGTACCGTTCCTTGTGCACTGCACTTTGGGTTATTGAAAGAAGCATGCATACCAAGTTTGAAGTCAATCAGGCTTAAAGTGACTGAGTTATGCTCCGGACAAGCTTTAGGGGACGCCGACAACGACGCCGCCGACACAGACGCCGCCGACAAAAGTAACCCCTACATGTCACCTTTTCAAGGCGACACAACAAAGGGCAATAACTCAAAAAATAACAAATGCAGAGTACCTGTTCTTGTGCACTGCACTTCTTCTTAATGAGACCTATCATCCTATGAAGTTTAAAGTCCATGGCTTTTATACATTAGGAGAAATGGCCCGGACAAAAATAAAGTATGAAAATTAACAAAGGGCAATAACTCAAAAATTAGGAAGTGCAGAGTATCGGTTCTTGTGCACTGCACTTCTTCTTAATGAGATCTATCATCCTATGAAGTTTCAAGTCCATAGCTTTTTTAGTTGAAGAGAAATGGCCCGGACAAAATTAAAGTATAAAAATTAACAAAGGGCAATAACTCAAAAAACAAGATTGCATTTGAGAAAAATGCTATGCCACCGCATTAATACAACACTAAATAGTAGTGTAGGAACAGATTTTCTTTGTTTCTATACAATTTTGAAGATTGTCATAATGCATAGATCCCTGACCTATCTAATTCTTATTATCAGATTAGTTAAATCTGTTGTTAACTCAATAAAAGATCAGAGTAGGAATATATCAATGCACTTGAGTCTAGTGAATTTGGTGTTGAAGGTCATATTTCACACAGCCTAAATTTCATGACTACATCAAAGGACAACATAGTAAGACACTTTGTCAAAATCTAGGTCAGCTGAAATCAAAGTTCACTTAACATCTAAATCTGTACACATGGTTCAAATTTCATAGCTGTACATCAAAGGACAAGAAAGTAGGTCACATCATCAAAATCTAGTTCACCTGATATAAAAGTTCAATTTTACAACTAAAACTGTGCACATGGTCAAAATTTCATAGCTGTACATCAAAGGACAAGAAAGTAGGTCACTGTCCCCTTGGGCAAGGCAAAATTTTGGACCCAAGGGTTTAATTCAAAACAATCTTGATACAGGTCCACCAAACAACATTTCAAGTCAAATATCTAAGCTGTAGCTTTCTCCTATTCAGAAAAGATTTGTTTTATTTTCTGTTTTTACTACGTGAACATAATGAGAATCACTGCCCCTGGGCAGGGCCAATTTTAACACTAGGGGCATAATTAAAACAACTTTAGTAGAGAACCCATAGAATATATTATAGAGCAAACATCAAAGCTCTATGCCTTGTACCTTCAGACAAAAATATTTCTTTTTTTTTTTTACTATATGTACATAGTGAAAATCAATGACTCCTGGGGTGGGGCCAATTTTGACCCCAGGGCTATAATGTGTACAATCTTGCTACAGGTTCACTACATAATGTTTCATGCAAAATATCTTAACTCTAGCTTTGTAAATTTAGAGAAGATGATTTTTTAAGTTTTTTACTATATATACATATAAGGAAAACCTATGGCCCATGGGGCGGGTCTTTTTGACACAATCTGAGGCAAAATTTGAACAACTTTGGTAGAGTACCTATAGATGATATCATTTAACAAATATTCAAGCTCTAAGCCTTGTACCTTCAGACAATAAGATTTTTTTATTTTTTACTATATGTATATATTGAAAATCAATGACCCCGGGGCAGGGGCAATTTTGACCCCAGGGCTATAATTTGAACAATCTTGCTAGAAGTTCACTTCACAATGTTTCATGCAAAATATCTAACCTCTAGCATTTGCTAGAAGAAAATTATTTTACTATAAAGTTTTTACTATATACATATAAGGAAAACCAATGACCCCCGGGGCAGGGCCGATTTTGACCCCAGGGCTATAATTTGAACAATCTGAGTAGAGGTCTACCAGACAATGCCTTATGCAAAATATCTAAGCTCACAACCTTTTGGGTCTTTACAAGGAGGTATTTTAAGTTTTTACTATATGTACATATAGTGAAAATCAATGACCCCGGGGCTTGGCCGATTTTTGACCCCAGGGCTATAAATTTGAACAATCTTGGTAAGGGTCTATCAGACAATGCCTTATGCAAAAATATCTAAGCTCTAGGCCTTTTGGGTCTTTACAAGAAGTTTTTTTAAGTTTTTACTACATGTACATATAGTGAAAATCAATGACCCCGGGGCGGGGCCTATTTTGACCCAGGGTTAAAATTTGATTAATCTTGGTAGACCTCTACCAGACAATGCCTTATGCAAAATATCTAAGCTCTAGGCCTTTTGGGTCTTTACAAGAAGGTATTTTAAGTTTTTACTATATGTACATATAGTGAAAATCAATGACCCCCGGGGCGGGGCCGATTTTGACCCCAGGGTTATAATTTGAACAATCTCGGTAGAGGTCTACCAGACAATGCCTTATGCAAAATATCTAAGCTCTAGGCCTTTTGGGTCTTTACAAGAAGATTTTTTAAATTTATTCTTATAATTCCTTTTGGTTGCCATGGCAACCAGATTTCTGCATGGAATGAAATTCTTTGAACAACTTTGGAAGCCCTTCACCCAAGGATCAATCCTGCCAAGTTTGGTTGAAATTGGACAAGTGGTTTTTCACAAGAAGATTTTTTAAGTTCACTATATAATCTATATAACACACACACACACACACACACAAACAAACACACACACACAGGTGAATCGCTATATGCCACCGCATCGCAGATGCTGCGGTGGCATAATAAGAACTGCAGAGTACCGGTCCTTGTGCACTGCACTTCGGGTTATTGAAAGAAGCATGCATACCAAGTTTGAAGTCAATCAGACTTATAGTGACTGAGTTATGCTCCGGACAAGCTTTAGGGGACGCCGACAACGACGACGACGCCGCCGACACAGACACCGCCGACGCCGCCGACAAAAGTAACCCCTATATGTCACCTTTTCAAGGCGACACAAAAACAATGACCTCCGCCCCCCCTCCCCCCTTTGGCAGGGCATATTTAAACCCAAGGGCTTTTATTTGGACAAACTTGGTAGACACCAACAAAAAGATGTTTCCTGCTTAAAATCTAACCTCTAGCTCATTGGGTTTTTTAAAAGAAGATTTTTTAAGTTTTTACTATACACATATAGTTAAAAACAATGACACCTCTGGGGCGGGGCCAGTTTTAACCCCAGGGCTTTTATTTGAACAAACTTTGTAGACACTTACTAGAAGATGTTTCATTCTTAATATTCTTAAAATTCTAAACTCTAGCTATTTGGGTTTTTTCAAAGAAGATTTTTAAGTTTTTGCCATACACATATAAGGAAAACCAATAACCCCCGGGGCGGGGCCAATTTTGACCCCAGGGCTTTTATTTGAACAAACTTTGTAGACACCCATTAGAACATGTTTCATGCTAAATATCTTAGCTCTAGCTCTTTGGGTTCTTTAAAAGAAGATTTTTTAAGTTTTTACTATATGCATATAAGGAAAATCAATGACCCCCTGGGGCGGGGCCAATTTTGACCCCAGGGCTTTTATTTGAACAAACTCGGTAGACACTCACTAGAAGATGTTTCATGCTTAATATCTAAACTCTAGCTATTTGGGTTTTTTCAAAGAAGATTTTTTAAGTTTTTGCTATACACATATAAGGAAAATCAATGACCCCCGGGGCAGGGCCAATTTTGACCCCAGGGCTTTTATTTGAACAAACTTTGTAGACACCCATTAGAACATGTTTCATGCTAAATATCTAAGCTCTAGCTCTTTGGGTTCTTTAAAAGAAGATTTTTTAAGTTTTAACTATATGCATATAGGGAAAATCAATGACCCCCTGGGGCGGGGCCAATTTTGACCCCAGGGCTTTTATTTGAACAAACTTTGTAGACACTCACTTGATGATGTTTCATGCTTAATATCTTAACTCTAGCTATATGGGTTTTTTCAAAGAAGATTTTTTAAGTTTTTGCTATACACATATAAGGAAAATCAATGACCCCCTGGGGCGGGGCCAATTTTGACCCCAGGGCTTTTATTTGAACAAACTTGGTAGACACTCACTAGAAGATGTTTCATGCCAAATATCTAAGCTCTAGCTCTTTGGGTTTTTTAAAAGAAGATATTTAAAGTGATTTCTTTTGGTTGCCATGGCAACCAGAGTTCTGCATGGAATTAAATTCTTTGAACAATTTTTAAAGGTGACCACCAAAGGAACATTCCTGTGAAGTTTGGATGAAATTGGCTTAGTGGTTTATGAGGAGATGTCATTTAAGGTAAAAGTTAACGGACGGACGGACGCCGGACGGACGGACGCCGGACGAAAAGCAATCACAAAAGCTCACCCTGTCACTTTGTGACAGGTGAGCTAAAAATGAGGCTTAACAGAGTTATGGTTCTTTTGCACTGCACTTCTACTCAATGAGATCTATCTACCTACAATGTTTCATTCTGATATCTCTTATAGTTTTAGAGTTATGTTCCGGACAAAGTTCAAAGTGTTGAAATTAACAAAGGGCAATAACTCCAAAATTAGGACAAAAAGAGTTATTGTTCTTATGCACTGCACATCTACCCATTATGATCTATTCACCTACAAAGTTTCATGTTGATATCTCTAATAGTTTTAGAGTTATGTCCCGGACAAGACTTTTCTATAAGGGGAGATAATTCAAAAACGAGGCTTAACAGAGTTATGGTTCTTTTGCACTGCACTTCTACTCAATGAGATCTATCTACCTACAATGTTTCATCTTGATATCTCTCATAGCTTTAGAGTTATGTTCCGGACAAAGTTCAAAGTGTTAAAATTAACAAAGGGCAATAACTCCAAAATTAGGACAAAAAGAGTTATTGTTCTTATGCACTGCACATCTACCCATTGAGATCTATTCACCTACAAAGTTTCATGTTGATATCTCTTATAGTTTTAGAGTTATGTCCCGGACAAGATTTTTCTATCAGGGGAGATAATTCAAAAACTGGGTAAAATAGAGTTATGGTTCTTTGACACTGCACTCCCCCTCAATGCCCTCTACCACTGTATGAAGTTTAAACAAATTATCTCCAAGGGTTTTCAAGTTATGCTCTGGACAAGACAACGGACGGACAGACGGACGTTCTAACAGGAGAGTAATTATACGGCTACTCTATTGTTCTCTCTATTGTTCTTTTTAGCCACACAAAAGAAAATAGCCACATAAAAGCATTACGGAATGAATGACATCAAAGAGAAAGAACAGTTACCTATTGTCCCTCTAGCCACATAATTACTGTCCTGTGAGTGCGGACAGACGGACGGACATACGGACAAGGCACCGACTATATGCTCCCCCGAAATTTTTCGGGGAGCATAAAAATCTGACTTCAAATAAGGAAGTTATGGACCGGACACAATTTTGCTGCAAGGTCATGCTGTGACCTTGACCTTCAAGGTAGCGACCCAAATGTTGTGCGTGACACGTCATCTTAATATGATGATCATTTTTGTGAAATACTTTTTAAATCTGACTTCAAATAGCAAAGTTATGGGCCGGACACGATTTTGCTGCAAGGTCATGCTGTGACCTTGACCTTCAAGGTAGCGACCCAAATGTTGTGCGTGACATGTCATCTTAATATGATGATCATTTCTGTGAAATACTTTTTAAATCTGACTTCAAATAGCGAAGTTATGGGCCGGACACGATTTTGCTGCAAGGTCATGCTGTGACCTTGACCTTCAAGGTAGTGACCCAATTGTTGCGCGCGACACGTCGTCTCAATATGGTGATCATTTCTGTGAAAAGTTTTAAAATCCGACTTCAAATAACAAAGTAATGGGCCAGACACGATTTTGCTGCAAGGTCATGCTGTGACCTTGACCTTCAAGGAAGCGACCAACATGTTGCGCGCGACACATCGTCTCAATATGGTGATCATTTCTGTGAAATATTTTTAAAATTCGACTTCAAATAACAAAGTTATGGACTGGACATGATTTTGCTGCAAGGTCATGCTGTGACCTTGACCTTCAAGGTAGCGACCCAATTGTTGCGCACGACACGTCGTCTCAATATGGTGATCTTTTCTGTGAAAAGTTTTTAAAAATCCGACTTCAAATAACAAAGAAATGGGCCAGACACGATTTTGCTGCAAGGTCATGCTGTGACCTTGACCTTCAAGGTAGCGACCCAAATGTTGCACGCGACATGTCATCTCAATATGGTGATCATTTCTGTGAAATATTTTTAAAATCCAACTGACCGGACACGATTTTGCTGCAAGGTCATGCTGTGACCTTGACCTTCAAGGTAGCAAACCAAATGGTACGCGCGACACGTCGTCTCAATATGGTGATCATTTCTGTGAAATAGTCCGACTTCAAATAACAAAGTTATGGGCCGGACACGAATTCGGGACGTACGTAGGTACGGACAGACAATCCGACGACTTTATGCTCCCCCGAAATTTTTCGGGGAGCATAATAAAACACATGTGAAACTGCTTCACAGCCAGAACACCTTCATACTATAAACAATAAAACACATGTAGAACTGCTTCACAGCCAGAACACCTTCATACTATAAACAATAAAACACATGTGAAAATGCTTCACAGCCAGAACACCTTAATATCAACTTATACTGCTCACAATCATTACTATATCATGACCTAAAATACCATTTTAGAAGAAGTAGCATCTTACAATAGAAGTTCCAACTGAAGTAACTAATTCTATTTTAACTTATACTTGTGCCTCTTATTCCCTTGGTACTTAACTATTCAACACAGACAACAAAAGTGAGAAGAATAAAACTCCGGAAAATATGTTGATTATTGTAGCAAAGACTATCTGTTACATCATAGATTATTCCATTTAATGTTTGCATGTAAGCAATTATATACACAACATGGCAATTAACACCTATCTGCTGCCTAGTGAGTAAAGTTATGTTCTCATATTTCCAAAGCAATTACATTTTAACAGTTTCAAAAACAAAACCAAAAGTAATCTTTATTTTTTAATACACCTATACCTAGCCCTGAAAGTGGGTATTTTCTCAATGGCATTTATCAAATATCTTAATGGTTGTTTAACAAAGACAATTGTCTTTACAGGTATGAAAACTAAAAGTAAAATGGTGAAATAATTTACGGTACTGAATAAAACAAGAGCCATGTCAACATGGCCATCCCCCGCCGAATGTGTTTGCTCATTGGAAGAATGTATATGTAGTAGAGCGGAATAATTCCATTTTAAGAGGTCTTTTGGTAATGAAAACTGATGGCTATAGTGATTACAGATTTGAAACCTATGTGAATACTGATGGCTGAAAATAACAAAGGGCAATTACTGAAAAATAATGCAGGGTAGGTTATCATTCTTGTGTGCTGCATCCCTCCTCAGTAAAATCTATCCACCTATGAAGTTTCAAGTTGATACCTCAAATACTTTTTGAGAAAAAAATTGAATTGAAAAATTAAGTATGAAAAAGAACAAAGGGCAATAACACAACACTTATAAAAGGTAGAGTTATCATTCTTGTGCAGTGCACACCTCCTGAGTGAGATCTATGCACCTATGAAGTCTCATTTTGATATCTCAAAGGCTTTTTGAGTTATGCTCTGGACAAAAATTAATTTTGAAAAATAACAAAGGGCAATAACTCAAAAATAATGCAGGGTAGAGTTATCATTCTTAAGCACTGCACTCCTCCTCAATGAGATCCATCCACCTTTGAAGTTTCAAGTTGATACCTCAAATACTTTTTCAGATAAGCTCTGGACAAAATAGCATGAAAAAAAACAAAGGGCAATAACTCAAAAATTGTATAGGAAGAGTTATCATTCTTGCGCACAACATTCCTCCTCAATAAGATCTATCCACCTATGACATTTCATGTTTGATATCTCAAACACTTTTTGAGTTATGCTCCACTCAGGTGAAAAATTAGGTATGATAAATAACAAAGGGCAATAACTCAAAAATTATGAAAGGTAAAGTTATCATTCTTGTGCACTGCACACCTCCTGAGTGAGATCTATGCACCTATGAAGTTTCATGTTAATATCTCATAGGCTTTTGGAGTTATGCTCTGGACAAAAATCAATTTTGAAAAATAACAAAGGGCAATAACTCAAAAATCATGCAAGGTAGAGTTATCATTCTTGTGCACTGCACTCCTCCTCAATGAGGTCTATCCACCTATGAAGTTTCAAGTTGATAACTCAAATACTTTTAGAGATATGCTCCGGACAAAAATGTCGGACGGAAGGACGGACGGACGGACGGAAGGTCGGCGAACGGAGACTATTTCTATATCCTCCGCCGAAATTTTTCGGCGGGGGATAATAATAAGTTTTCTCAGTTGTATATGTTACATTTCAATAAAAATACAAATAAAAAAGTGTAAGTAAAACCCCTGGCAGGTGCATGAAGTCTATAAGGTACTTGAGACTGGCTATGCCTAATACCTTGGAAATATGGGTACCACGGAAATATGAGGCACAAGTATACCTAGCCTTACTGCAGAATCTATAGTGGACTTACCAATCTTGTAAAACAGAGATAATTTCTGGTACAGCCTCTTGTCTAATGTCTCTTCCAATGGCATAATCAACTTCTAACTGTTGGTTTTTCTGATCCAACTTTCCATGTATAATATCTGCATATATCACCTCAATTATCAAATCCTGCAAAAACCAAGGTATAACTTGTTAACTTTTACTTGCTGATATCAGAGAATATATCATAAAATATTTACCATTCATTTCCAGGTAATGTTCAAATTTAGTTAACCAAATATTCATGAACAGGTAATAGTCAAAATAACTTTACATTAAGCCATAATTATGTTCAATTTGATATCATACAATGTAAAAATAATCAAAAACCGATATTATCTACGGGAACCTTCTATAAATAGAAGATATTGAATGAGTGTAAGTTTACTACTGAATTTATTGAACGTGTTGAATAAAATAATATTATGCGAGCCACTTACGAGCATAATATTGATTTATTCAACGAGCTCAATAAATTTAGTAATTAACTTACACTCATTCAATATCCTTTATTTATCACATATCAAATAGAGAATAACATGCTACTGTCTTTTGATATCAATTTTATCAGGCGAGGCTGATATGGGCTAGAAAGGGCGAGGCTTGCCGAGCCCTTTCTGCCCATATCAGCCGAGCCTGATAAAATTGATATCAAAGGACAGTAGCATGTTTTTCTATTTATCATGTAACACATAATAACTGTCAAAATAACAAAATAATCTACTTTTAAATAGCGAATTTCGTTAAAAAGGGAGATTTTTATTCAAAGAAATAATTCTTGAAAACAAATTCCTCCGCCCCTGAAACTTAGAATTTGTAATTGGCGGCCATTTTGTTTTTCGACTCGGATAAAATACAACAGAATGTAGGCCTAATACGATAACATTCTTACCTTTAATTTAAACATCAATCAAAAAATCCGCTGAGAATCACATAAACTAAACTTTACTGCAATTTTTGTCTTGAATTGTCAAATTCAAAAGTTCACGATAATTTCAATCAAAGAAAAGTCATTTGAATCGGCAATCAAACACAAGCTACACAAACATGCGTCTTATTTTTTAAACGAAACAATTTGTTCACTTATTAAATAATAATCCGGCGAAATAAAGTAAACATTTACAAGTTCTCAAAGAAAATCGTCTAGCCTGTTTGTTATGATTACATGTAGTATGACGTGAACATCGATGATGTCATTTGCAATATAAATTATGACGTCACTTCAAACTATTCGCTATCTAATTTATTCGTAATTGAAATCGAAATAATAAATAAATAAATTTCGCATATTGATTCAAGACTTGTAAGGGTATGAGATTACATTTTAGAATTCACATGCTGATGAAAATGAGAATATAAGCAATTGAAAAAAAGTCCGTTAAAATGGGCGGGGCTAATTTTTGATATCAGGTTACTGACGTGATAACAAAAATAATTATCAGGCAAGTGTTATCGGGCAGTTACCATAGCAGTTGCATGATAAAAATAAAGACCGCTTAAAGTGAAATAGAAAATTTTTTCATGGACGCGCCTATAGCTAACATTTAGCATGTCTTAATGCTTTGTTTATATAACGCAAATGACATCTTGTCAAAATACATGCACTGCCGTGCAATACCATATTTACAGAGTCGCTAAAATCGGCACCGGTATGTGATAAATATTGTTGTTAGTGTATCAGTAACAATCAAACTTTAAATACAGTGGGTCAGTCTTCTATAATTCAGGTAGTATTTAAACATTTTTCATAATCAACTATTGGTCAATTACCATAATAAAAGTAAATCTTTTTAAAATATATAACTAATTTAGCTGAACTTGACAGTGAAAGAATGAGCATAATGTCACTTTAAAGACATATTATGTCTCAGAAATTCATATTTTTGAAAGTTTAATATATGAGCCATGCCATGACAAAACAAACAAAGTGCGTTTGCACCCAGCATGGATACAGATCAGCCTGCGCATCCACGCAGTCTGATCAGGATCCATGCTGTTCACTTACAAACCATATTACAAGTAGAGAAATTGATAGGGAACATGGATCTTGATCAGTCTGCGCAGATCTGCAGTCTGGTCTGGATCCATGATAGTCACAAACGCATTTTGTTGGTTTTGTCATGACGCGGCTCATATGTCAAACATATGTTTGATGATGTTTCAATAATGAATTCAGAGCATGTTACATGTTTAAATACTGACGAAAGTAGCACTAATCGTGCAGTAATGTGTCATAAAGGTAGCAAACTGTTAACAAAGAAGTATTTTGACTTCCATACAAAATACTGACTCACTATAGTTATACCAACTGCTATCAGAGCAAAATATAGTTCATGTACATGGAAAATGTGTATATTTTTGGAATCTGAAGCAAGATACCAAAATTTAAAAAATTTTGAGAAATAAAATTGATAGCATTTCTGGGGCAAAATGTCACTTTAAGGTGAATGTATATATGTATATATAAGAATTAATCTTACTTCAAGGGACCTCATGTTAGGAATATCCAACTCCTCCAATAAAACACTATATGGAATGCACTGAAAATAAAACATATCATGTTACAAGAATGGACTGAAGATGGTACTAAAATTATACTATTACTAATAAACCATAAAATAAATCATAGGACATAAACTTTATTAAATTTGAGTAGCAATGTCAAAGGAGAATACAATGAGAATTGTATTAAACCAAAAGTATTAAATTAACAGTAAGCTTGCTTAAATTCAGAAAAATAGCCTGGGTATTTAAGAGAAAGTCAACATTACAGTTATATGTCTAACTCTTTATCAGTTACCAACAGTTATGACAGAATAAGCATGTGTGCAAATTTATATGTGAAATTTCAGTGGCTGTGAGGAAAGATTTTGCATGCAAAAGCCTTTACCAAGATTTTTCTTAGTAATTCTGTAAAAATCTGAGCTAGAATTATTGGTCTTAAAAAGTGACCCACAGCCATGATCTTCAAGATTTGTGTGAAATTTCCAGTGAACAACTTGCATGATTCATGAGATATACAGTTACATGTAAAACATCACCCAAATATTATGTCAATATCAATGTTGAAACCACAATGATAAAGATAACTGCATTATTCTTTTTTATTACATGCTTTTCGGTGGTTTATAGAAATATATCAGTGATATAAAACTGATAATTTCACTGTTTTAAACAGTGAAATTATCAATTTGATAATTTCACTGTTTTGAATTTAAGCCCCTTATGTTGTTTCAGTGAAATACAAGCGTGCACAGTACTGGGAACCAACTTACTGACGTGACATGGTAAATAATGTCATGTTGTATTATTATTATTTGGCGCCCTTTTCATTCAGTATTAGGTTTAATGTCTTTTTAAAACGTTTTTTTTGCATATAATAAAAAGAAAATTTGTTTAGTTTAGTGTAAGATCGAAATATATTTCACCTTGTGAACACCAAAAGTTCATATTTCACTCGTGGCTGCGCCTTTTGGTGCTCACTCAGTGAAATATATTCCGATCTTAAACTGAACTAAACAAATATCCTCTATAACTAAAGGATTTGAAAGTGATTTGTCACCATTATACAATCACCACAGCCTTTATTATGCAGTCTAACCAGTCTATACTGATGATAGCCCAGGTTTTGTAATTATGATACTGAAATCACTAAAACTTTGAATGGACTGTTCCAAATTTAAAGCATGGCAAGTCCATTACAATGGTGGTAGTGGTGTTGAGAGTATACCCTCCAGATCACTGCAGTATGCCACATTAAATTTATCAGAGCACGGTTAAACCACAGCAGCATTCCTGGGCATGCTGCTAAGCAGTTTAGCAGTACTAGTTGTCTTCACTTCTGCAAATAACTGATAATTTCTGTACATCCCAGAGCAGAGGTACAGTGCGATAGACTGTAGCAAAGATTTCATAATTATCACAATGGAAGAGAACTGCACTGTCCGGGAATGGAAACAATGGTTGCCTGTCCAATGCTCTACCTATTGAACTAATTGGCTGGTTATGTTACATAGTTGTGGTCAAAGTATGGATGGGTAGCTGCTATGTGATCATGTACAAATTGACACAATCACAAGATGTAAACAATATATTATATACATATAGAATACCTTTGTCTTTGTAGCCAGAGATACCATTGTCAGATGTCTTAATTTATTCAACATGGCTGCACTCAGTTCAGGTAACTCTGATTTCTTCTCTGAAATCATAATTAAGTAAATAACAGTAGAGCATCTTTTAATAGTTTTTATTCACACTGTATTTAAGTAAATGATTCATAGAGTTGTAACAATATGGTAAAAGGCACATTGCAAAATAATGAGTACTTGGACATTTTTGAAGTGAGTATTCTCAACCTTTCTGAGTTTTGTAGAAATACAATTACAAATTCTATGTCACTAAATTATACAAACATATTACATTTACAAAGATGGTGACTGAAAATTCAATTTAATGTAAAAAAAAAAATCATGTCTAAGATAGCTATTACTATATAAGATAAATATAAATATTTTCATTTTATTCCAAGCTAAATCAAAACACCATAAATAGTTCCTGACATAGATGAACAGAGGCAAATTTAAAGAGCATGGAGCTATGGACAGTATACTATGGACATAAATTGTAGTTACACTTAAGAGAGCCTGTAGCCTACATATTCATAGTGAAACCTGATCAATTTAATTACTTTCATAAAGAAATTCTCAACAGTTCCAATTTGAAGCAGGGCAGGTCCATTATGCAAATTTGAGTTAAAGGCTAATTATGCTTTGGAAATGCTTTAACTTTTATTTCTCAAAAACTTTTAATTTTGGTGTACATTTTGTACTTTTATAGTAACAAAAAAAGTTACTCATTGGCCAATTTACCTGAACCATCTTTTTCATCTGTTGCTTTTTTTTGCAATAAGTACAGTTATATAGTGAATTAGTATTTTGTATAGAAGTGAAAATACTACCTTGTTTACATTTTGCTACTTTTATGACAAATGCTTTCATAGTTATCGCTTCTTTTCTTTAGGGAACAAGTATCTAATATTCTCTAAAACCATTAATTAGACATTATAAAATTCATACTTCCTAAAGAAGTAAAATTTTATTTGTATCTGAGGCATAATGTGCCTTTAATAATTACCTTTATAATCTTTGTATGTTCCATAGGCAAAACAGATTCAGCAAGTTAAAAAACTTTACATGATCTCCACTTGAGAGCTGTAAATACAATATATCATAAATCAATAAATTATGATAGTTCTACAGAATTTATTCTTCTCAATATTCCAACTTACTTTAAAGGAATCATATACTTCTACATCATTCATGTATAAATAAAACAGAGAAGTTCCATTAAAAACTAACATGAAATAAAGTTATACTGAATAAACAATATTATTAAAGGAACTCCACTGCAGTCCAAAACTGGCACGCAACTGCCTAAATAAGAAAAATTGAATTTCTTAAATAGATCACTTTAAATCAGAAAAGATATGCAAAAGATAATTTAGAAAAACACTCAATAAAAAATTGAAAACTGTCTTTTTGTGCTATTCTAAGCCCGATTTGAGTTGCAAAGCTTTTCAACTTTGGGTCATTTTGCACAATTTTATTGGAATAATTATTCTGGAATAAGTGAGTGAGTGAATGATCTTATTGGTCATTTCAAAAAACCTTGGTGAAGTCCCTTTAAATCATATTGGTTTAAACATATTTATTAAAGCTCCATTGCGAAACAAGTTCTTGCAACTTATATATAAATCACGTTCAAGTCCACTTCCTGGAACCAACCAGTACTTTTGTCATTTTAAGAAATATTTTTTTTACCTGATTTGGGCTCGAACCCATACCTGGGTTGAAAGGCAGACACCTTAACCACTAGGCCACCGCTCTCTTTAAATCATTATTGAATGAAGAAATAATATGAAATTAGGTGCTACCTATGACGCGGAAAGCTCTTATGAATTATGATTTTAGCCTAACATATTTAGTGTAAATGTAAACCAGATTTATCTTGAAGGTATTTTGTACCATAAACAAAACGAATAAATTGGAAGTGTTCAACCTATCATCAGGGGACCTCTGCGCATGCGTCGGCGTTTGGAAAATCCCGTC